>NC_056734.1:729747980-729860480 GCF_019279795.1 Protopterus annectens | reverse complement strand
AAGGTGCTATGCCAAGGAAAGAGCTGTGTTAGTGATCACTGAACAGTCCTACTCAGGGCAGGGTGGCAGAAACCCATAGCCCAGAAAGCAGTACATATTTCCTTTATGCTTTTGGGGACAGAATGCATTTGGTGGATGGGTTACTGAATCAGATTTGTGTGCACTTTATTGCAACCTATTATGTTTCAGTGCTTTTTATTTGAGAGACCATCGATCAAGTAGCCATTATGCCTGTATCAGTGAGTAGGTCACTTCCTAGGACTATAGACAATAAAGCAGTTGATTAAAAAAATATATCACCAATATTGATAGTCGTGATTATTATTAATATATTCTTATTACTATAGTGTGCTGCTTGCATAGTGCTATTGTTACTTTACATAGATTTAATTTATTGATTCTTCCTTCATACATTGTTTTGCATTAACTTTGCTAATCTCCTGATATATGTGTCACCCTGTAAGACACTGAAGAACAGTGCCTGAAAGTTATGGAATTTTAAAGGTTTATTTTCCTAGCAGAAAACATGACTCTAGTAGTATTATGTTTAGTTCTCATTACAATAGAGCCAATGGCACAACTCACATGGAAAGAAAATACATACTGGTTACTGTCCTGCTCAGGGACATTAAAGCCTCACAAGGTCCAAATGAGTAATACACTCACAAGATATTAGAAGAAATCTTAATGTTTACAAATCCACCCCCTTTTTGTCAAAAGGTAATAAAACTTGAACAGAAAAAAGTAAGCCTGTTCCATAGGCTTAAACATTGAAAAAAAAAAGCATTAGCCAGAAAGACTTATATGTTGGCAAGTACAACTGAAATCAATTCAGAACAAGGGACATATGCTGTAGAGACATTTGCACTCAGTCGGATGATCATTCAGTCTTCTCTCTTCAGTCACACTTGGACAGTCATGCATGAACATTCAGTCATCTGAGCTGCACAACTACAGTACGATACTGAACGAGCTTGGCTTGAGTACGTGACTGCTATACAGCCACACTCTAACAAAGGAATTGAAATGACTTTGCATCTTACTGATTCCTAGGACTTGGGTGATTCACAACTTCTATCCTGCAAGTAAATGGATATTTGCCTAAGAAAACCACCATGGATTTACAAATAATTCAGTTTTTTGCATTCACTAAAAGTGGAAGACAGATACTTTAGGGCTGTTTTTCTAGAATTCATTGAGGATCAAAGACCAGTGGAAAGATTCTGCTAACAAATTACTTTTGTATGAAGAATGAACTTGTTTTGGACTTACTAATAGTATCGCACCTTTTTGACTTTGAGCTAAACAAAAGTAATATAACTGACTTTTTTGTTATATTAATGATGTGCAGCACTTTCCATTAAGGCCTGTTCATTAATGGATTCATTTGTTTTTAATATTGTAAAATATTCTATTTTATACAAACTCAAACTCATGTATCCTACCTGTTTTAATTATTAGCTTAAATCAAAGTTAAAACAATAGGTTTGGAGAGGAGGAAGGTAAATGCTGCGACAACTTGTTTTCACTGATAGGTAAATCCATAGATGACAAGATAAATATTGTACTTTCCAACTTAATTCCTCTAACAAAATAATGGGGGCAAGTCTTAGGACAAGCTAATTAAAACAGGCAAAATTAATTGAAATAATATCTACTAAACTGTACATTACCTTGTGAGCATATAGAAATAGAACTGATCTTTGGTGAAAATAACAATGTTTCTTCCACTGAAATATTGTATTACTTTTCACTGCTTTAACTAAAACAGTGTCATTGTTGTGGATATTTTCAAGAAAAAAAAAAACTACCATAGGTTACCCTTCAGTAACTGCAGAGATTTTTTAAGAAAAATGCAAACTAGCAGTCTACATGCAGTTCATTCAGGAGCACTGAGCCAAAGAAATATGCCCCCCATAACTGAAAAATTCAACAGACACTGGTATTAGAATTAAATCTAACCATCCATTTAATTATACAGCCCCACAGAATGGAGGAAAATAGAGAGAGATAAATCAATTCAGGGGTGCTAGCAAATATGTGTCTCAAAGGATCCATGACTTAGTACAAGCCAGACAGCAGACCAATTGTGTGAAAGACTTAGCTATCATAGAAATGTGCTGCTAAGAGGTCAGAAATTTTGTATCTCACCTCTTTAAAAAATAACCTATTTTAAGAAGTACACAGAGTAATGCAGACTACCTATTGAACAAGCAGTCTGAATCTGAAGCACAGGGACAGAGAAAGAGACCTAGGGCACATAACACAGTAGATAGAAATGCCAAAGGCAGAGATTATAGCTAGGACAGAAGGAAGCTCCAGCTGAAATACCTGAAATGAAGAGAAAGAGAGTAGAAGAATTTCAAATACCCAACCAGAAAATTTCATCCACCCACGAGCCAGCTACCCAGTAAATGTACAGCTAGAAAGAGATCTACCACCCAGACTGACTCTGACTCTGGCAGTGATGACCCACAATCTACTAGCAGTACAAGGGTGAACAAGAGGGAACAATCTGTACCCCTAAAATTGCTTTGCAGGTTTTACAGTTACTTGCATTAAAGTTCAACTCATAATCAAAACAGGGATGATAGTGTAAAAATATTCAAAAGATAAAAAAGGACTTTGCAGCTTTATCCATAAGCAGTAAAAAGCAATAAAGTTCCATAATTAGATGGTCTATATGATATGAGAGTAGACTGGGCAAGGGTATCTGAAGAGAGCAAAAAGGTACTCTTGAAAAGATGGATAGCTTCATGGCTTACAAACAGGACATGGCAAGTATCATACAGCAATTGGACAGGTGAAATTTAAGGTTACAGTCAGGGTGTCCCACAGGGCTTTGTTATAGGACCATACTTGTTTAGATTGTATCATTCAGCTCTATCTTTTTAATCTGAGGTGTTCTACAGTGTGTATAGGGATGACTTGAAATTGGATTAAAATGATTATGTGTGTTACAGACAGGGCATGTCTGCAAAAGAACTTGACTAAATTCAACATTTGGGCACAGGAGAATATATATATATATATATATATATATATATAATATGATCATATCAACCAATTAGTTAATGAAAGTTATAGAACTAAAGTCTGTGTAAAAAAGATTTATAATATCTAGGAAATCAAAAATGATAAAATCATTGTTTGTTAGTTACATTAGACCCAGACCTGAATATGGAATAACAATATGGAAACCTTATAAAAATAAGCATGAGTAAACTGGAAAAATTATAGTGGAAATACACAAAGAGCACCCATGGGTGTGAATATTAAGTTATTATGAAAGACTAAAATATATGAACTTGTACAGTATCATATATAGATATTTAAGAGGAAACCTTATTCAGGTATGTAGGGCATTTAGAGTCAACTGCCTCTGAGAATGTTTGAAGTTATCAAAAAAGTAGTAGAGAATCATCAGACAACCCATGTAAAGATTCTATAGGAAATGAGGTTTGGCAACAAACCAACTTGTCCAGGGACATCTTCAGTAGGAGGTTAGACAAATATATTAGTGAGAGGTGAGAGGGTGGGGAGATAAAAGGGTTAAATGGAAGGAGGGCTGATTGGGGTGAAATGAGGTAAGGGGTGGGGAAGGGCATAAGGGGCTTAATCAAGACCAGGTGGGTTTGAAATCACATTTTGGCGTGAACTTATACTGCAAGTATTACATCCATGACGACCTTAGCACTGTAGTGCAGGTAGGCCTTGGATTAGTTTGGTTGAGTAATGATTGAATTTTATATATATATATATATATATATATATATATATATATATATATATATATATCCATTTGCAGAGAGGCTAAGTTGATAGGAGTATTGAGGGAGTCTGTTTAAAGTGGGGTTTTATGGACAGTGGTATCATATAAATATTCTTTGTTTGGACTGTGCTAGTGTAGGGGGATTGCTGGAGTGTTGTGGTATTTCTTGGGTGGGTGCTTCCTGCCACTCTAGTCCATCAGTGCTGTCCATGTTGGCTTGTTGTTGATGTGGGTCCCCCCGCCTTTGTGGTTGTTGAAGTGGTCTTACCATTTGTCACTGCTGTGGCACGGATTGGGTGTCTGATTGATGTGGTTTCTGGAAGCCTTCATGTGTTTCCCATTTTGCTCCTACTTGGCATAGGAAGGAAAAATAAAGAGAGGTAAATGGAAAAAGCAGATCATATTGGTGATAGTTTTCAGGAAAGTAAAGGTGGAAGGGGGGCATAGTTGCAGGCGAAACACTTACTAGCCTTTTGAAAGACTGTTTTCGTAGGCTTCGAGGCGTTCCATGTACTGGCCGCTCATTGCACTTCAGTGGTGTAGTGGTAACAGTCATGGGGGGGTAGAGTAGTACAGGGCATACTTCTCAACCATCCTCAGTTTGACTGTCGTGTGACATAATTTATATATTCTGGTAAAATGTTGAATATTCACACACAGCAGCAACTTCATCCCCAGAAAGCAGCCTTGCTGCTATTTTTTCTGCTTTGCTAGGGTGTGAAAATAGTGCAGTTTCCTGGTGATTAACCTGAACAGATGTCAAATAAATGTAGTTCAGGCTAATTTAAGGTTTAGGAAAACAAGTTTTATTGTTATATTTGGTATAATGCATACTAAATGCAGTATATTTAAGGCAGTTACATTCTGAGAGACTTTGAAAAAAAAACTGTTACGATGAATAGTAATAACTGAATCATCATCACTTTAAACAGTATTTAAGTAGCACTCACAATGTGGAATCAGGATTTTAGCTCACTTTAATAATTTAACACTGTAGTCTCTGTGAACTGGTTCATACAGGAAGTTGTTGTGCAGTCAGCCAGACTTGGCCTGTATCTTCAGTGCACATCAATACAATTCCGAGTATAAGCAGGGACATCCAACACAGCCATTAGGTGCACATGTTCAAAGTTTTATACCATACCAAAGTTAAGTTGTTGGAGATTGTATTAGCAAGCATAGTAGATGAATTTCATTGAACACATTTGTAAAAGTAAAATACATTTCTGACACTAAGATACCTAATTTTGATAGTTTTCTTAATGTTTTCTCAAACCTCATAGACTGTTCCTCAGAAGGGTAGGACAACTGAACTAGCATCTTACGAGGTACTGTTCTAATAGTAAACCATTGGGGATTACCAGAAAGTCAATCTCAGACAGTAGAACTTTATGATTCAGAAGATGTGTGTTGAAGCAAAACCTTAACTTTTAGTGCCTGTGTTTTTGATCCCTGGCCCTCCTGAAATTGTTTGGCTTTCTGGCAGGTAACCGAGGCTATCAGTCAGTAATAACAGATACGAGTTTATTTGCTAATGTTGTAAAATGCACAGTGTTCTATTAACTTTTTAAGTGGATTAGAAAAAAAAAGCTTCACGTGTTATATTAGCTTCGGTAGTGACATACTCAATGCGGCACCTTCATTCTTGAATGCGATTTACGCATGGTTCGGTGCTCTCCATTATGCTTTAGAAGGGCAAGAACCACCACACTCTGGTAAGCAGCTTGATTCCCTGTTGTTTGCTTATTTTCAGATGTAGGCTGTGCTTTGGAATTTGAAGGGAGTTCACAACTACTGGTCGGGAGGCATATTTTGGCTCCAGTTCCATTGGCAGTTTGCCAAATTAGGGGAGTAATTATGAGATGGGCCTATTGTTTGGCCTTTTGTTTTCCCACTTCAGGTTTGTTTGGATTTCTTGCAACACACAAAACAGGCATTTCTTGCTATGTGTTACCTCCCTTCACTATTCTGATGGTCTTCATACCTCTCAAGGGTACCTCAATTGAGGTCCTAAAGTTTCAGTGTAGAGAATGTTTTAACTGATAGCCATGGTAAACAGAAAAGAATCATATTAACTTATTAAAGATCTTTTCATAAGTAAACCAGTATATTTTAACCAGCGTATGACCTTCCTAGTTGAGGATGTTAAGTAAGCTGTTACTATGTGTTCCACATTTTGCTAGTGTTCCTCATTTTGAGAGTTGGACGGTTCAGAGCTATGTTCTCTCTTTCAGCTGAGGAGAGGAGGGGGCTGGAAAGGTAACACCGGCTGTTCACAGATGCAGAAAGACTCGTGAGTAACGTCCGTGTGGCACAGATGCAATTGTGGCCTTGGCAGTTTTGAGTCTCAGTTGGATGCTCTTTGGCTATTGTTTTGGTTGCTGAGCTACAGGGCCAGTTAGGAAGGGCAGCTGTTAAAGGCGGCAGCAGGTTTACAGGGTGATGAAGAAGGGAATTTGGTTTACAGATGACTTGTATTAAATTGAATACTTCTATTCTCTGGCATTGTTGAGGCAAATCAAGGATTGAGTTATTGGGGGACAGTTACTTGAGTTTGCCTACGTCTTCTTCATAGGAGCATAATGGCTTAGGACTCCCCCTTTTTATTCCACCATTTTTCAGGTTAGGAATTCATGACAATGTTCAAAGTACACAATCAGTAGTGGGGGATTTGGGCATCCAGGTTGATAGTAACCTGATTTCTGAACACCATATTGCTTCCTTTGTTCGAAAGCTTTCTACATGGCACATCTCATAGGTAAGGGTATCTCATCCAGGGATGGATAGGTCATAACATTCATGTACTCTTCCATTATAAAGCTAACTGAGTACAAAGCCCCCCTTTTGGTCTGGTTAAGGTTATAAGATACTTCGCAATTGTTCCAGGGTTCAGGGACGTCTCTGATTAGGTAGGTTCAATTAAAGGCAAATCGCTCAAGTCTGAAAATGAGACATTTGGGTTTCAGACTTTGCATAACTGGTGCCTTCTGTGGTATTAGTTGCAAATCATTTAGGTTTGGATTTTGAAATAACATATACTTGGGTTTCCATCCTAACTCCTTCTTGATAACATCGGTTGCACTGTCTTCAGGTCAGCAGTCTGTTGGGCTGTGTCTTTATCTGGATTCCTGTCTAAGAGGTAATGAGGTCAGTGCCAAACCTTACAAATTTTCTTGTTTTCTTGGGCAGATTTTAGCTCTTATTTAGGCCCTTCTTTAAAGTTTGAGGTTATCTTTAATCTAGAGGTCAAATGAGGGGTCATAGTGATAAGTTGTTTTCTGCATACACACAAGGAATATGATTTAATGTTCATCTTTGTTCACTGCTTGGAAAAACAAGGTGCTTAATTTTCTTTTCTTTTCCTGACTGTCAGGTATGGAAAAGGAGCAGGCATCACTTGGTGACCTGACAGAAGGGGATTTGAAAGGTGATTGAGGCTGTTTCAAGGGATGTCCCGGTTGTACGGGTGGTGCATAGAGGTCGCAGATGAGGGAGCACAGAATAAACAATGGTCGGTGCCCTGAAGGAAATGGAATTACTGAGGTCGATGTTCCAGCAGTCACATGAGAAGATTCCAGATGATGGAGGTACAGAATTTCAGGCAGGGATGGTGAACTACAGATTTTCAGGCAGAGATGGTGAAGTACTGAGTTGTTTCACCTGAGAGATTTGAAGAAAGCAGATTTTGACAGGTGATGCTACTGCTGGAGTTTCTGGACATTGGGAGAAGGCATTGAGGTTGCAGGTAATGACATGATTTCAGGTGCTCATTTAGGCAAATGATAGTCATACGGTCTGGGATTACTGTGGCAACAGGTGTGCTTGAGGTAAGTTAGGAGCATGATAAAACAGGTGTTTTACATTAAGGAGATTTTGGGGTTGAACATAGGTGGAATAGAGTTGCAACAGCTGAAGCGGGTTGGTTTAGGATTGGGTTGGGTTACTGGTTAGTTAAGTGAGCTTTGGGGCAAAAGTGGGGGTCTTGTAACCTGTGACTTCCCGCCTTTAGTATAGAAAGGTTTGGAATGGGAGTTTGGAATTCTGAATTAGTCAATTTGGCAGGGATCCTAGTTTAAGCAGAGGGAGTTGGGGGGGAATAGGGTTCATGTTCACTTGGTTGATATGACAGTGGTATGATTTGATGGTCCTGTTAGCCGAGGTGTCAGGTTGGGTTAGTAGTATTAGATATGTATTGCAGGGCTCTAGGGTAGCTTTTATAAGTGAAGTGTGGCAGGGGTGTTGCAGCCCCAGTTGTAGGAGATTGGGGGATGGATTGTTGAGTTATTCAGTGCAGGTTTGTGAGGAAGAGGACATTCCACTTGGTCAAGGAGGATTTAGATGCAATGACTACAATTCCATGGGTGGCAGGGTATGGTAACTTACAAACTTTTGGAAGGGACTTATGCTGGAAGGTTATAGGTGATAGGGTGAAGATTGTGGCACATTGCCCACTGTCAAAGTAAGTTGGTTGCAAGGGTCGGCGTTGGTATATGAAGGGTTATTCACCTACAGTTTGCATAGTTATTACTCCATGGATGTATTGATGGCATTTACAAGGTGTTTTTTTTTTGGTTGACAAAGGCTTTCTTGATGGCAGGATTACTGGGCAATGGATCCAATAAAAAAGGAAATATCATTGTGGTTATTAGTATATCCATTGGGCAGGGAAAGGGGCTGCAGTTAGGCTTGATGACAAGTTGCTGACCTTGTTTTGTTTCGGGTGACAGTGGGCTTCTTAGAGTTTTGGTGGTACATTGTCCTTAGGGGGTTTCTCCTGGAAAGGGTTTAGTTTTGGGTGGTGCATTTGGTAGGTACTGAGGGAATCATAGTGAGGCTACTATTGGTAGTTAGTTAAGTAAGAGGTTACCCATTATACAGAGGTTATGTTAGGTTATGAGGTTATGTTTGTCACTTCAGCATTGTAGAGGGATCAGGGATTTAGTTTTTAGCTGTTTAGGCAATTTGCTATCTTGGCTGTTTATGGGTTGGGGCTGTGGGAGGTGATGACGTGAATCCAGTTTGGATAGATAGGATGCCATACACCAAATGACAGCTGGCTTTATGCATTTTTGAGGGGTAGTTAGGTTGGAAGTTCAGTAAGAGAGAGTGAGAACAGCCTGGTCAGGCTGGTGGGCAGAGAAGAGGGCCAGGCTCGCCCTCTTCTGCTCCCCCTCTGGTGTTTGGATGTTCATTTCAATAAGTTGAGAAAGGAAAGTGAGCAGTTGGAGGCAATATGTGGTAAATATAAGTGAACAGAGGTAAGGATGCTGCTTATTTGGTTGGAGGGGTAATTCAGTAAATGGTATATGAAGTGAGTTGTTGGATGCTGCTTCATAAGTGAAGGACTTGGTGGGATGTGTAATTCAATAAATGGTATATGAAGTGAGTTGTTGGACGCTGTTTCATAAGTAAAGGACTTGTTGGGATGTATAATTCAATAAATGGTACATGAAGTGAATTGTTGGATGCTGCTTCATAAGTAAAGTACGTGAGTAGAGGTATGGATGCTGCTTACTGGGTCAGGATGAGTAAAGTCACACTGTCCTGATTAACATTACAGGGATGTTTATGCTGTGATTAAAATCAGCTGTACTATGTTCAGCAGTAATTAATAATATTGGTTATCAAAGCCATGTAAAATAAACTACTTGTTTGTACAAGCAGATCCAACAACTTGGCAGGAGAGTCTCTGTTCTCTAACACTGTTGGAAAACACTGGAACCTACTTCCCACTGAACTTTTATCACTGTCTTCAATAACACTTTTTAAACATAAACTAAAATTATATCTTAGAACACATTGGTTATGCCCCTGTACTAACCCTGACTAGTTCATCTTCTTTATACTAATGGATACTCCTCACCTTTTACTCTTCTGTACTAACTCCAGACTTCTCCTTAAAGAACCAAAGAGACCATGATCTTGCAATTTAAATCAATGTATATATGTATATAGTAACATCTTTTAAGTACATTTTTTTTAGTGTTTGTGTTGTTTGTTAAAAGTATTGTATTTTTACTAGCATCATCTGTGATATTTTTGTACTGTAGCAACATTTTATATTGTAATTGTGTGTGTTGGAGCTTATCTCCCTGGGCCTCTACTGAAAATGGACATGTACCCAGTTAGACTAGCCCGGTCAACAAATGTAAAATAAATAAAAAATAAATAAATGTTATGGAAGTTTAATAAAGGTCGTCAAACGTCATTCGGTATGATGTGTTTTATTGAAGGGGACCAGGACAATGAGTAGTGTACTAACTGGTTCTCTGTGAGAGCAACTGATGCATGGAACAAACTACCAAATTATATTAAAGCAAGTAATAGTTTTGATCTTTTTAAGAACAACCTGGACACTTTCTGTGAGAATAAGTGTTTCGGTATATTAGCAGACTAGAAGACCATTAAAACCCATGCTTGAAATATTTGTATGTGTGTATGTATGTATGTATGTATGTATGCATGCATGTATGTATGTATGCATGCATGTATGTATAAGCTATTAAAAATGGAACTTGGAAGGTATCACTGGAGAAGAGAGATTAGACAGAGAGCCTACCTAATGAAATATGATACCTATCAATATCCACAAGAATATTATTAACATTTATAACTATTTCAGGGATTTATATGTTTGCAGCTGATGATTTTTCAGATAAAGACAGTAATCATTTTCAAAATGTATCCAAATTAGGACACCATTATGCCTAAAACACAAAAACAAAACAGGAACTGTGCAGTGGATTATAGGCAAGGCAGTTAATATCTAGGAATCCACTAAGGGGATGAAGCTGTACCACCAAAGATGGGGGAAAGAATACCAGCTGCCCAAGCCCAAGTGCTAGAAGTCAAGGCTTCTGATACTTTTTGCATGGAGGGAGAAACTGCCACATCCATAAAAGTAGCAAACCAGGTAACAACAAGAAGTCAGAACAGACTAATACCCCTCTTCCAACACAAGCTAAACCCAATTCCCCCACAGCTCAGTAAATGCCTTCTGCTCCACAACCTCTAGTGGTCTAACCTCTGCAGTCCAGACCTCCACATTCCTATTCTACCCTCAATATTATGCTATTCAGGGACAGCCATACAGAAGACAGGGTCCTCACAGGCAAAATGTCAGAAGACACAAAGGGAGACAAAGCATGGTTGTAAAAGGAATCATTATAGATGGTACCAAAACTATAATACCAGCCATCCAAAAGCAGATGTAATTCTCCTGGTCGGGAAGTGATAAACGAAGAAATAAGAAGGTCACAGGATGAGGTCAGGCAGACAAGGGAACAGGTAGTAGAAATGAAATACCTATTCCAGATTTCTAGAACCAAAAGCCCAAACTGCCTTTTCCTCCTGCTAATGCTTCTGTGAGGCCCAGGAATCCTATCCAGCTGACAAAAGTACTTCCAATAACCAATGACTAATTTCTTCTTCCTGCTAAAGCTTCTACTGCTAGTAATGTTGATTTCCTTGTTGTAAAGAATAGGGTAAAACAAATCTTACTTGTGCAACTTAATCCCTAAGGGAAGTGCAGATAGGATCTACATTGAAGTAAATGTGGAAGGCAGGTTAAAGCATGAGGACTTGATCGCTTTAGGGGCTGAAGTAACTCTACTGTAAAAGGGCTTCCATAATAAGCTGAGCAGGGCATTAAAAGATTCAAGGAATCTGAATATCCTACCTTCTAGCCTACAGGTTATAGGCTACACAGGAGGGCATAAACAGCCTTAGGGAAGTATAGCTTAAACTAATGTTTGGTAAAATTCAAGTGACCCACCCAGTGTAAGTCACCAGTAAGCCAGGGTATAATTTCTTAATTGGCAATGATCTACTCAAAAGGTTTAGGGTATAATTGACTATTTTCATGTGGTCTTGTGATCGCAGGTAAGTAAACCATTCCCTTTGGAATGAGTTTAAATGCAATAACAGGCAGAATCATGTTATTTGGAAAAGGATTGTTATGATTAAGGTGATTTTTGAAAGGTCAGATGTGCAAGATTTGTCAGTGACTGAAAACTCAAAGGATCTAACCACATGAATACAGAGGACACATGTGGTGTGTCTGAAACCGGGATTTACTAAACTCTAATACAAATTCCAGAGGTCTGACATTTATTACTAAGGAAGTAAACCCTATAATCTCAGTAAATCATCGAAACACTGGCACAACACCCTACCTCCTATGTGAAAAATGCAAAGGAGAGTTCACTAGGGTCATGAATCATTTCTTTGAAGAATCTGGTCAGATAACAATGAAATTGACGTGTGTCAGATAAAACAGTGTTTGCAGTTGTCTATATGTTTTGTGACTGGGTACAAAACCTGCCTTTTGAGTAAGCTGTGTTATAGAATGCTAAAGAGACTAAGACAAGATGTTTTAGAAATAACTTCCTTAGTGCATTTGTTGAAGCTGGAAGGTAAATGGCATTCTCAATGTCAAAGGAAAGAGAGTGATGCATACCAAACTAGTCCTAGCTACAGATCAATCAATGCAATATCATGGCTTAGCAGTGAACTAGAAAAAAATTAGGAGCCATACAAAAATGCATGAGGCAGACAAAGCTGGAAATTACTTAACTGATTCAGTCAAAGCCAATGCAGATGTACTTAACTGTCAGCAAAAAAGAGTGGAATAAGAGTATGTTTCCACCTGTATAGTGAAAAGCCTGATTTTGACTTGGTACAGATGAAACTGTAGTAAAATTTTATCCCTTCATTCAGGACCCCGATACAAATAAACTTTCTAAAGTGATCAACAGATCGACAGAACAACCATGACTTTAAGACCATGTATACCCGGACAGATTTCTGTTAAAATATGGTTTCCTGGTAAGGGCTGCTGGCATTTCACACTAATTCTAGTAGGTAGTACCTTCGGGACACAAAGATATTATCCTACAGCATGCACATGATGAACCCATGGGGGGAAGATGAACTTATGAGGCAGTAAAATATTTATCGTTCTGGTCTCACATGTGTAGTGATTTTACCAAGTACATGCAGCAATGCATAACATGCTGCAAATTCTAACCAGTTTCCCCTAGACTTGGGGTGTCTTTCAAACACGAGGGATCAAAATGCCCTGGTCTGACCTCCAACATGATTGGATTGATCCAGTTACTAGGTATTTTAGAAGAGGTTAGTACTTGTTAAATATCAACTGTAAGTTTATAAAATGGACTGAATGTTTACTTGCCCCAATAACACTGCGGAAACAATTACTTTGTTTCTAATCAGCCATAGCTTTATTCATTGTAGGTTGCACATGAGGGGGGAATCTGACAGGGGCCCACATTTCAGTAGTGTGGTAATAGAACATATATGGAAAAAAATTCTGAGAGTGCAAAGAAAACTGCATGTGTCCCAACATCCAGAGGCCACTGGTCAGGTGCCATTGTTTCTGTGTGCTGATTACATTTGTTGATTCTTCTTTCATGTATTGCTGTGTATTAACCTTGCTAATCTCCTGATATATAGTGTGTCAGTGTGCGACAAAGGCACTGAAAAAGAGTGCCAAAAAATCATTCAGTTTAATAGACTTCCTTTCCTAAAAGAGAATGAGGACTCATGGCGATCTCCTTCAGGAGTATCTGCTTACTTATCGGCAGAAAAGGAATGAAGGAATGCAGACTCAATGGCATCTCAATTTCTCTATATATATTACATATAGGTATATTTTATATATATATATATATATATATATATATATATATATATATATATATATTTATATATATATATATATATATAAATATATATATAAATATATATATATCTATATGGGTCTACTTTACATGGTCGACTCTTCAGAAAGTCGACTTTCATATGGCCGAGACCATATGATCGACTTTCGAAAAGCAGACCATGTAAAATAAACACATAACACACACCAAACACTTAGCTTTCAACTGTTAGCAGGGGGGGCAAGCCCCTCCTGCACCCCCCACCCCCATGTAACTTAAATTTTCCAACTCTTGAGATCGCACTAGTGCGGAAGAGAAAATTTTCCTATTCTGCACTGTATGGAGATAGCGGTTCCCTATGGTCGGCTTTTTGAAAGTCAGTCATATGGTCTCAGCCATATGAAAGTCAACTTTCTGAAAAGTCGACCATGTGAAGGGGACCCATATATATCTTATATATATATATATATATATATATATATATATATATATATATATATATATATATATATAGATAGATAGATATAGATATATATATATATATATATATATATATATATATATATATATATATATATATATATGTACTGGACACTATCCTGCTCTAAAACATTAAAGTGACAAGACGTCCAAGAGACTAATTAACTCACATGCAATTAGAAGAAATCTTAACGTTTACAGTTCTTCCCCTTCTCTTTCACAAGACATATTTTTGTCAAAGAGCAATAAACATGGGCAGAGAAAATTAAGCCTGTTCCCCAGGCTTAAACACTAAATATGTTACCTTCAAACCATTATGTGTTAACAACTACAGCTGAAGTTAGTCCACAGAAGAGAACAAAAATATGCCAGAAGTTTTCCTATCTTTTTACAAGGAATATCAGCTGCAGGGACATATGAAATCAGGCAGTCATTCAGTCTTCTTTTCTCAGTCATACATCGGCAGTCATGCTTGAACATTCAGTCATATGAGCTGCACAACAACAGACTCTATAAGAGCTTGGTTTTGAGTATATGACTAAGAACTGCTATACAGCCACACTCTGACAAAGGAACTAAAAGTGTGATATTGCATCTATTATCTTTTCTGAAAGAAATTTAATAGGTTTATGAATTTCAAGAATGTTATAAAATACTGCTACTCCAAGCAATTCATTAAATTTTGTCTGTTCATCATTGTTCATAAAATGGCATAGTCAAACTCCATTATTTATCAGCGTATACACCTCTATCACTTAGTCATTGTAAATACATCTTTCTACCATTGGACATGCATCAGAGCCCTGTAAGTCTTCCATGTACACTCATGCACATAGAAATTATTATTGATTATTTATAATTACCAGGTTTTCTTTATCTGCTTGCTTAAACACAAACCAATAGTCTTCATTGAGCTTCTTCAGCGCATCCCACTCGGCTTTAATTAGATTATGCCAAATATTTCAATGTAATCATCATAAATCCAAAAAACATCACTCAGCATCTATTTTAAACTTTGCAGAAAATGTCTTTATAATGTCACTAGAAAAAAAGGTAGACTGATATCACATTTGACATCCATATTGTTCACATTCCAAATTGTATATCAATTAACTCTCATCTCCATCGGAATAACATAAAAAAGCCATCATTATCAGAGATCAAACCTTGAGGAAGAAGATTACAATGAATTAGTCTATTTTTATACTTGTTGCCCCGATGTTATTTTTGGTTTGAAATTATGATGGTCTATTTAGTGACTTCATCATTTCCTCTCTATTTTGAAGATACAAAGCATTTGCTCTTTCTTCATGAATCTATTCTACCATTCCTAATTTCTACACAGTTTAAAGTATTAGAATTTACTTAGTACAACTGTTTGAAAATGACATTTAAATATCATAAATTTGTACTCAAATGACAGCACTTTTTCCCAGTGGTGCAACAAAACAGGTTAACAATGTAAATTCAGCTTTCTCTGTAGAGCTGCAGATTCCCAGTTGTTTAAAGTATTTTCTGACAAGGTATTGCACTCTTCACCTGAGACTTTTTTAAATTATGTAATCTGTCCACTACATCTCAGGACTTTTTGCCAGTAGTTGAGATTGCACTTTAGTTTCATTGCTTCAGATGAATTTTCAGATTTCACATTATCAAGTCATTCATCTTCCACTGTACCAGTAAGATGTTTGTTGGCAATACTATTTAGATATTCCTGTTCAGCAAGAAGCAGGGTTTTTAGCACACTTGTTTCCCCCCTTTAGATATCATAGACAAACTTCATTTCTGAACATGAATTATGTGGCCTTGAACAGAGGAAGCAGTATAAGAATTTTTTTGAAAACTATAAGCTCCATCACTTCTCCATGTGAAGGGTTTTTGCCCCTCATACCCCCTGTCATACAGTTGTGGAGAAAAGTGAAAATTACTCCTGGCAAACTAAAAGAAATTACACAGGCAGTGATTTTCTATGGCAAAAAACAATCAGTAAGTTGCAGCTTGTGGAATTGCACTTGATGAGCTGCAGTCTTGTCCATGTTAGACTCATCCAAAGGTGTGGAAAAATCAGTTCTGCAGTCTTGATTCAGTGCAGGACAATGCTTGCTCACATGCATGCAAATGATGCGCTCTGTCAATCCTTCATTTTGGAGATGCATTTTCACATGGCCCTCATTTACATATTCATTACTACTTTAATACATCCTGACTTAATTTCTTACTTTGGCCTTATGTTTGACTCATATTTTACTTTTCACACATGTTTTTTTTCAGTTAACTCTTTACTTGGGTTATTTATTTATTTATTTGGCATTTGTTTTCCTGGTAAAGTCTGACTAGGTTATGAGGTATCTATCTTCAGTGGAGGACTGGAGAGAAAATCTCCAAATGCATATGCTTAACAGAATGAAAAACTAGACTGTCATAACATTCAAGCACAAATGTGCAAATAACACATTAATTTGTCGGAATGAGAAGTTAACAGACATAATAAATTCATAGCATTCAAACACAAAATTTAAAAAACTACACATTAGTTTGTCAGAATAAAAACTCAACAGACATAATAAAGTCACACCCCGGGGTTCATGAAGCTTGCGCCAGGCGCAGACGTAGCATCAGCGATCTAACACCAAATATGGCCACCGAGCGATTCAGGTATGAGCTGTTTCCATGTGCACTACCTGCGTACGCCAGCACAGCTGCCGGTGCATGTATGCTAATTACCCCATGGGCAGCAGCACAGCATGCAAATGAAGGTATATAGTGATTCAGGAAGTGGTGCAGGCATAGTGTAAGCATGCAGAAATGTAAACCGAAAAAAACGGTTGACATTTTTTCAAATATAAAATTGGAGCCATGACAGTGGACCAAACTCACGTATTATACTGTTAATGTATGCCAGTGGCTAAATATATAGCCATTGGCATAAAAAAACATGCACAACATATAAAAAAGAACATTTAATGTCATGCCCACACTAACGCAAATTAAAATCACAGGGCATCGGTGTGCAAACGGGATCACAATGAAAATTTATTTATATGTAATAAAACTGCAATGTAACACATTTCATGAATTCCCCTAAATAGTCAATGGTGCAAGGGTTGCTAAGGGGCTGTGATAGTGTTCTGCGTGGTAACTATGAATTAGTAGGCAATACCATGCAAATGAGACAAGTAATACTGAATCACAAAATCCCTGCCGGCGTAAGGATGTACCTCACAGCGTAGTGGTACAACATCAAGGTGTGGACTGGAGATATAGATGACATCAAGAGAGGGGTGCTCCACCTTAGCTGTAAGCACATTGGAGCATTGCTAATCTGGTTTGCCTGTTGCTAAGCAAAGCCGCAGGATAGGGGTGTGTTGAAGTAGCCATAGCTTTGCTTAGCTGAGAGCACACAAGGTAACTGAATGTGCATGTGAACGTGGATGTAAACGTGCACGAAACCCGGTAAATGGCTGTGCATGGCACGCACTAGAGCTGAAACAGGAAGGATATGGGAAGAAAATAAGGAAATGCTGCAGCATAGTAACTGGAGTACAAATGAGTAATTAACACCTAGGAACCCACAGTGGGCCATAAGCAACAGCTAACAAGGCTACTAGCAGCTACCTGCAGAACAGGAAAGGGGAGGTGCTGTACTGCAAAGAAAAGAGAACTGTTGCAGCAGAACAAAGCAAACTTGCAGTAGATCAGCTACATAACACATTTTGCAACACAATCCTGGGTTGTGAAAGTACAAAACAAGAAAGCTGGCAGCTGGATGCATGCCTGACAATGTGAGGGGAATCGGGTTGAAAAGTGAAGTAAAAGGCAATAGATAGATCATGGCAGCCAAGCATAATTCAACACCAAAGGCCCCATAATAGAAGTACCTGCTGTAAAACCCATAATTAAGATACCCTGCAGCTGGAATTGCACATACACACCCAATTACACCAGCAGCATCCATAGCACAATAGTATAAAGTGTAAAAGCACCTCACACACACTTGTGTATTCCCAGACACTCTGCACTATTGGTGTATACAGATGGGGAACTTTTAATATGTAAATGTTAGGGGCTGCCATAGTTTTGATTCAACAGTATGTGTTGGAGACTGAAGGTGGTGTGGAGGATGCTGCTGACAACCATCTCAGGCACCAGAGGAGGAGAAGAGTGTTCAGACCCAGAGTAACCTGCCAGGGGCTACATGATCTGGAGATAGTAGAGCATTACAGGGTGGACAGGGACACCATACAGCAACTTGTGGAGCTGTGCCGGCCACACCTCAGAGCCAGAAATAACAGAGGGGAACCCATCCCAGTGGACACAAACGTATGTGTAAGCTTGAGAATACTAGCCACAAGTACCTTTAAAAGGCCAACTGGGGATATCACTGGGATCTCACAAGCATCAGCATCCAGGGTACTCCACCAGTTCCTGGATGCCATGTTACCACATGCCAATGAGCCATACTTCCCCCTAACACAGGAGGAGTTGACCAGCAATATGCGTCTCTTCCACCATGTAGCAGACTACCTGGAAGTACTGGGTGCAATAGACTTTACGCACATACACATCAAGTCACCACCAGGTGAGCAGGGTAGGTGCTACATAAACCGCAAGGGACACCCTCCATCAACTGCCAGGTTGTGTGCAATGCCCAGGGCATTATCATGGATGTGTGTGCTGGCAGCCCTGAAAGCTATCATGACTCCCACATCTGGCATGCCTCACAGCTGTATCAGGTATTTGCCAGGGTGGACATCCCATATGGCCACCTGGTGGGGGAATGCTGGCTATACACTGGAACCATGGATGATGACTCCTATCAGAAATGCACACACACCTATGCAAGAATGCCATAATGAGGCACACGCACAAACCAGAATCATCATAGAGCATGTGTTTGGGATGCTGAAATCATGGTTCCGTTGCTTGGACATATCTGGTGGACCCTTGCAGTACTCTCCAGGCATGTGTGCCCACATCTTCATAGTATGTGCCATGCTACACAATATGATCCTGTGGAAACAGCTGTAGCAGGGACAGAATGGTGAAGGCCCTCACAGCCCACCACCATTGCCAAGGGCCCCACAGCCACAGAGGGACTCAGGCCATGAACACCCTGTGCCAGCCCCAGTAAGCAGATGGAGGCATGCCCGGTATGCCCATGCCTTGGCAAAGAGGGGAATGTATAGCACACACACTGACAGTGTAGGCACCTATGGACTGACACCCTTCTCCGCCTGCACACACAGTAAACATGGATGGCACACACACACGACCACCTGTAAATTGTTATGCATAGGTGGTCTATTGTGTGCATCCTACATAGGCAGCTCTCAACTATTGTACACACAACTGCCATTGGCACAAGGTAAGTCAATACCTGAACAGTAAATTAAGCTATCAGCATGTGTCGATACTGTATGTATAGGTTCATAGGTACATATGTAGGTACTTGCCTAACTGCCCGAGGCCATTCATAAGCCTAGCCAAAATGTGTCTGCTGTCACCACCCCATTGATTAACTAACTGTCCCTCTGTGGAGCACAGCCAATTGTGGGATCCCTGGGGTGTTTGCACTGTTCCCCACCCACTCTGCAAGGATTCCTTGGAGTGTTAGTGAGGGGCTCTGCATAATGTAATCAGGGATGTAGTTCCAAAGCATGGGGAGTACCCGTGACAGGAATCTGTCACTCCAGCATCTTCCAGTTATGGTTGTGGCAAGGTGTAGCTCATTACAGTGTATGGCTCACTGTGACATGGATTCCCATAGGTGGAGCATATCCATTAAGCCTGACTTGGACACAGCTTTGTTGGCCAGCAAATATCATCTCTGAGTAAACGAGATGCCACTGAGTAATGCAAGAGTTTATGTAGTCTGGCAGCATAGGATATATGTCTGAGGGGATTATTCCTCTTGGCGAGGTACGTTCATGGCCCTTCCAGCTGTTGGATGTGTCTTCTGAGGTATATCCAAAATGGATTATCATACTCAATGATGGGATTGATAAGTGATGAGTAAAGGGGCACAATAACCTCAGTCTGTTTAGATGCAAACCCATAAGTAATCAGATGACCTACATAGACGGATGTCCTAACTACTTCACAGATATGATTGTCAAAGGAAAGATCACTATCTAATGTAGTCCCCACATACCCATTACGTTTTCTGAATTATAGTGTCTGCTACTCATGTGTTAATATGTGTGTGTGTAGTTTCCCAAAATGGAATGACCATGCAGTGTGTGGCCTTTAGCTGGAGGCCATGACCTGACACCCTGTGTTGGTCTATGTGAGGCCCCTTGAAGGACGTCTGTGACAGCTATGGCTCCCAGATTGCAGTAATCACCAAACACGGTCTGCTGTAGTCGACCTGTGTTAGATCGTAACTCTGAGAAGTATATGGCAAATAGTAGGGGTCCCAGCACTGAGTCCTGTAGGACACCAGTTGTGACTGGTCAAGAGTTGAACCTGGGGGCTGCTAAGCTTACCATGTGGGTTCTGTGTGTAAGCCTGTTGGCAAACCAACCTGTGATGTATGGGTGTATGTACTGGCTGGTGAGTGTAGAAATAATACATGAGTGGGGAATTGTGTCAAAACCCTTGGCAAGGTCCAGGTAGTATGTGTGAACTACAACCTAAAGTCTAGGTGACTGTAAGATGTCAAACAGGTTCAGTAGGCATGATCTGCACTCAATCAAGCTGACCTGGGTTGGGTCAAGTGTCTGGAGGTTACCATTATCTATGTTAATGAGTGCCATGAGGATGCGCTCCATAGCCGTGCAGATCAGGCTACTTCAGTTTATGGGGTGGTAGTTACCATGGTCAGTTGTGTCACCACCTTGGTGGAGTGGAATAGCTGTTGCCATGCACCATTGAATGGGCATGTAGCCTTTGTAGAGGCTGATGTTGAATTTCTATATTAGGCAGGGGGGGGGCGTCACTTTGTCTTGTAGTGTCTGCAGGATGCAGTCTGGGACACCATCTGCCTCCATTGATGCTCTGTCATACCATTTGAAAGGGCCATTACCACCTGTATGTCTCAGATGTCTGGGATACTGTACATTTTGTGTATTGTTGTGGGCCCTGTAGGGGGTGAAGCTTGCACCAAATGTATCATCAAGTATGTTGGTGATATATCAGTAGGGTCAGTAGATTAAGTGCAATATTGCACCAGCACGGTGCAAATCTGTGTGTTACTGCTTAGATCCTTGACATAGTCAAAGAAGCCTTTGTGGTCATCTTCTGAATTCATGCCTATTTACCTGTGGATGTCAGCCTTGGATGATTACATGAGTAACATAAGTGTCTTGCTAATACTGGTCATGGATGTCTGCATGTCTTGGGATTTGCTATTGTTCTGGACTACTGTCTTACTTCTATTATATAGCCTGTATATTGCAGGGTTTCAGCAGACTCGTGTCCTTATGTAGGAGTAGTGAGTCCTGGTTTACCATTGATGGCATGACCCATACATCTTTGTAGGTGCTTATAGAGTGCATTTGTAATTCTGTCTGTATCTTGAGCAGTGTCATCCCGGAGCATGGGGGCTGTGAACCCTCCCACCTCTGTCATTAGTACTGTGAATTTAGCTGTAGGAAAGGTATTCACTGTGTGTTCCTTGGGTGGAGGAGATGGTTGGGAGTGGAAATCATCAATGAATAGTTCATGGTCAGCTCTAAACAGTGACCGGTTTACCTTTGCTGTAGTGCACCTGTTGCACATGTCAGTGATTACCACTTCTAGTATGTTTTCACCACTCATTAGTCAATCTACCAACTGATACAGGCCATATGAGGTGATAAATCCCACAAAGTGCTGGGCCTGGAAGTGAATACTCGAGTAGGTTATCCAGTTAAGTGTAGGGTAGCCGACATTGACCAATAACAGGGTGTCTGGTAGGACTGTTATGTTTACCACTATCTCCAGATAGTTGTAGTGGTGCTCCTGGGTCATGGAGGGTTATCTGTAGCAGCTCACAGTTTGCATTGCAGTCATGGCTGATGTTAGCTGCACATGGATGATCACAGAGATATCATGCTGCCCCACTAACTTGGAGGTGTAGGTATCCCCAATGAATATGAATACACCCCCTCCATGTCTGTGCCAGTCCATGCTTAGTGGCTGAAATGTGTGTTATGGGTTGTGATCTGGTAGTGCTGCTGTGCTCACAGGAACCTTATACAGGTCCCAGTCACAGAACAGATGCAGATGTTGTACATACCGAGGGGTGCTGTGAGTGCATGCATGTTGTGAGTAGTACCCCTGGTGTTGAGTAGCCTAACCCTCATTGACTCCGCTATTGTGCAGTTCATGGAGGTGGGATTCACCTCTGAGACCTGCCTAAAAATGGCACTATGGGGGCACCAATAGCCTTGCCCAGCATTCCAAAGCCTTAAGCTGACACATGCAAGTTGGTATGGCCTTGTTGCAGGCATGTTTCCCATCTGTGCTTGTGTCCCATCTTTCCTGTAGGTAACTTACTGGTAAGCAATACAAAGCCTGAAACCTATACAAGTCCACTAGCTTCCAAGGTAGGCTTTTGGAGTGATTATGTATCAGTAGTCTGTATGCTCTTGCTGTACTTAACTGTTGTCTGACTACATGGTGATTTTACACTGTATATTGTGATCAGAAAACTTTGTATAATCACATATGATGTTGGAGATGGCCTGCACTGTAGAGGTTCACAGACAGGTAGTAGGCTATTTGCCCAAGGGCATTTAGAAGTATAGCTACAGTGTGGTGGCTTTATCTGCACCATTGATGAAGTAATTGAGCCTCTGTCAAGCATAGCCAATGAAGTGATTCCAGGCAGAGTTGCTGGAAGCTGTTGAAGACTGGGGTGCTGTAGGGTGATAGGAGCACATAGTGATCTCAAAAGGGCATGTTAACATGACCACCCAACAGCATTCAATTTCCCCAACAGGTCTTGCAGCTATAAAACTGGAGTGACTCCCCTACACCCTGGCTGTATGTTTCTGGGACACATGATCTCAGGGGTGTATATATTGTTGCCCAGTCACACATCAAGGTTTCCCCTGAAGTGTGTCAGTGAGGGGCTATGCCAAATGTAGTTAGGATGTTAATGTATAGTCTCTCAATCCATGTGTTATGTCAGTATTTCGAGAAGCTCACTGGGTGTGGGTGGCTCCGCCTGTTGTGTAGCCAAGCTTTCACATAGGATTCATGGACATAGGAAATAGGCAGAAGGAATGTTAATGTCAATAGTGTAATGGCTACAGCATTTGCATAATATCTGTACAGTCATGGGTCAAATCCCAATAAAGTCAGAGATTTTTTACATGTTACATAGTATACCTTAACCACAGCTTGCATATATAGGTAGTATTAGGTAGTATTCCACAGAATAATAAATATTTGGAACACACATAAACCCATGTGTGCTGGAGAGTACAGTTAACAGACAATGTAATGTTATGTAAGCACATAGTGAGATGTTACGTCACTGAAATGTATATATCCTGAGTAGTTAGCAGAAGTGGCCATATTTGCGTGCACAGGTTGTAGGATGTCAAGTTTGTTTAACTGTGTACAACCGCTGGTATAATGTCGCACAAACAGCTTTAAACCTGCTTACAACTGCTTAAATTAGCCTTATTCTGTAGTAAAACAGGTCTAATATATCGCAGGTGTTGAACCCTGGCCCATGCACACCATAGTCATGGGACCTACCACTAAACCATCTAATCTGTATACATGGTAAGTGGTTGTTAGACTATACCTTATACTACAGACATTTCACAGTACAGACCACAAATGGGACACTCACTTGGTGTACATATGTACAGTACATTGTAACGTATTGTAATGTGGGAATCAACATATACAAGTCTACATATGTATAAGTGTTACAAATTAATACTAAATATATCTATCTATATATATATATATATATATATATATATATATATATATATATATATTCATGTCACTGATGTGTGCACATAGATAGAAATGTGTGTGTGTGTGTGTGTGTGTGTGTGTGTGTGTGTGTGTGTGTGTGTGTGTGTATATATATATATATATATATATATATATATATATATATACAGTAACATCTATAGCTATATATAGATATATACATATATATATATATATATATATATATATATATATATATATATATAAAAAAAAACATCTGTGAACACACTTTGTGACACAGAAGCATTCCAAATGGATAGAAATGTACACAAAACACATGCAGCTCTAGTATTATAACTGTTAATATTAACCTAATTCCCCATAGAAGCAATGATTGCTGTGTATGTGGAGATTGGTGTGGGCAAGGACCACTTCTAATGGAATATGCATCAAGGAGGGCCTGTGTCGGATGTTCATTATGTGAACTGGAGGGGTACACATGGAGTATGGGCACAATGTAAAAAGGACACAAAACAAGAACCATTCTCATCCATAATATACCCTGTCAGGTCACATTGCAACACTGACTTCAACAAACGTATGAACATTAACAGGTATCATATATATGTACACCAACTGACTTACACATTTGTTTGCAGTAGTGAGGAATGGCTGTAGTACACTGTACATACTAAACACCATAAACGTTGTACATATCTCAGATGCCTCAGTG
Source organism: Protopterus annectens (assembly GCF_019279795.1). Classification (NCBI taxonomy): domain Eukaryota; kingdom Metazoa; phylum Chordata; order Ceratodontiformes; family Protopteridae; genus Protopterus; species Protopterus annectens. The sequence goes on along the minus strand of NC_056734.1, from coordinate 729,835,936 downwards.
GTAAAGCCAGTGACTGTGGTGTTCTTGGTCCCGATTTCAACACCTGCAAGGGCTGCTATGTCATTTTGAGGTCCCGAATAAGGGATGTTGGATGCAGGGTGATTAAAGCACTTTTAAGCAGTCATTAGTGGGTTATTGCACCAGTAAGTGCTGGTAAGAGGCGCTTAAACATGACTACATGGATAAGTACCACACAGGTTTAACCTGTGCTGAACATCATACAGATAATGGGCAAAGCCGCTCACAACCACTGAAATGTGCGTTAATCACCCTTGTACTACCAGTGCCTGCTCTGAGAGGTAAAATGACCACTGCCAGGATTTGAACATGCAATAATGTACACAATCTTCACAATAACCTACCACCAAGCTACCTGAGCTGTACCAGTGGCAGTTGTGTATTCTGACAGGTTAAAACACAAAAGGGAGGATTGCGTGGAAATAGGACAAACCACCATGTACCCCATGAAAGTTGTATGCTATATATATATATATATATATATATATATATATATATATATATATATGTATACATCAACATATATATATATATATATATATATATATATATATAGAGAGAGAGAGAGAGAGAGAGAGAGAGAGATATGTCGATATATAGGGATATACATATATATGTAGATATATAGATAGGTTAACAACATCTACACAACCATGGAGGTACATATAAATGGGATACCTACCAAATACCGAATGCCTGACATACCGACACGCGTAATCACGAGGCTTAAAGACCGAAAGACCACAATACCGAAACACCAGAAGTGCAAGTTTTAAAATCCCGATGTTACGGGACTTTTAGTTAGTGCTTCTGGTATTGAGGTTCAGGTAGGTTACTGTGTGTAAGTGTGTTTCTGAGGGCATTAGTGTGCATAAGTGGGTGTTGTGTGTTTCTGGGGGACTGTAATGTGTGGGTGTGGGTTTGCATTGTGTGTCTGTTTATGCAATCTTGGTGGTAGAATATTAAAGTAGGGGTGGTGGTGGGCACAGCCATCCACATGGGGGTGTGTGGGGGGGCTTGCCCACCTGCTCATACGTAGTGTAGGATGGTTTGTTTGGATGTGGTGGGTAGCATTGTGTCTGTGTGTGAGTGTGTGCATTCTGTGTTTGTGTTACTTTCGCGAGTTTGACTGTCACGAGTTTGAGTGTTTGGTAATGTGGAGTTTGGGAATCTGGGCCCAGTACTGTGAGCGTCGGAATTGTGTGCATTCGGGATTCCATAGGTATCCCGTATACAGTGGTTGAAGTGTTCATATATGAGTATAACATGGACCATAGCAATCACACATTCCGCCACGACCAAACTGTATGAACAAAGGATATGGAGAGTATATGCCTATACACTATTGCAAATATATGCTATGGACATGAGCCAAAGTCCAAAGAGGGTAAGTCACCAACACAACTCCAATGACTGCAAATACCTATGGCAGAAATACACAGACAGCTTTCATGTAGCAACACTTTATTACATTCCGATGTATTGCTGAAAGGATTCGAGGGCTAACATCACCTGCATGCTATACAGGAACCATTTAACAGTGCCTTAATGAATCAGCCTACAATTACCATAGTATTAATCCACTAAAGGAAAGGTGTTCAAATAGGGAAGGAACTTTCACACACATATTGAATATGTATAAAAGCAGTTCATACACACCTGCATCTGCTTATGTACACCCACCAACATCTCCCCCACACCCAAACCAATTATAATACATACTGTAATAACATCACAAATCATTCACTCACTGTATGACATCTGCAGAAGCCTTAACATACCTTGTCAGAGACACACTAACATGGCCTTATGTGAAATAGTTGCTGTTATACAATGGAACAGCTGCTGATGTCACAGGGCTTGTTTGCACTAATCCCGTTTCAGAGGGTTGTGTGTACACCAGGAAGTGTTACCAATTACTGATTAACAGCACAGTATGATACACATTTACTCCAAACCAAAGATGTCTGGTGAGCACACTGTAAACCGCCTAACATTATATGCATAGCCATACAGCTTTGAGATGCTCAAACAACCTTGCCAGACTGAAACATCTGCAGAAGTATCAGGTACAAACAAACCCTGCATAAGTAGCAATGTTCTGAAATATAACAGCTGTACTCACATGTAGAACAACATCTTCTAGGCATTGCACACAATCCACAGGAGTCATGAAGCTAATATATCTCTGTGTGTCTCCATATAGCTGTTGCAATACATCACAAACAACACATTCAGGCCATCTTCCTTGAAAGTAAGGGAAAAGGACAATGCCCAAGTGGAGTACTCAGTTATAAACCACTGTTGCCATGGTATTGGCTAATGGAGTAGCTGCCCAGCTGAAGTGCATGTAATTAACTACTTTGGAACACCAACTGGTGGTCAGGATAGCACATGTTGCTGATATTTAACTATAAAAGGATGGCTTGTTACACATTCAAACCATCTGTATATACCAGCAGAACATTACAAAGAAGACTGAAACACAAACTGAAAAAGATTGAAATAACAGTCAACGACACCTCGGGTTACTAATAAGGTATGTAGAACACTCAGTATGTCTGTGTATGTAGTACCTGTTCTGTAATAATTAAAGTGTACGCAATGCATATAGTGGAAACAGTTATCTTGTATTGATGTACTGTTGAGCATAGTAATGCTTGTAGTATTTATGTGTGTATTGTTGAGCATAGTAATGCTTGTAGTATTTATGTGTGTACTGCTGTAGGTCACAAGGCAAGCACCTCATACACCACAAGGGATGCTATATAAGGGCTTTGAACCCAACAATTCCTCTTCAGCCAGTGGCAGGGTTGTTCCAACAAGTATGTGCTATAACAGGGGATAGTATATATTGATATATTGTAACAGTAGGCATATATATGGGTGTATTACTGAGAATAACATGTCGAAGGTGGGCCTACTGTGCAATTATGATTTGCATTGTGGGATATTGTGCCAATAACTGTGTCATGTACAGTATTGTAGGCAGATATGTATTACATTTTACGTAGCATTACTGTTATGTTAGGCAAACATTATTTATGTCTTTTGGCATTTACAATACATAATAACAGGGTACATATGACTTGTAGTCACCCAACAGTTTATCAGCATGATAGCAAAGTAAAATGGAAGAGCTAGTTAACTATCCATGCACATAATACATGTAATAAGTTCATAGGTTCATAGGTAGGTACTAGGCTGTCTGCCCAAGGGCATTTATAAGCCTAGCTAGAGTGTGTTGGCTTCCGCCACCCCTTAGGTTAGTTTCCTGTGCCTCTGAACAGCAGAGCCATTGGTTCCCTGTGCCTCTATCCAGCAGAGCCACTGCAGTGATCCCCGGGGTACATGTCTGTCTCCCATCCACCCGTCAAGGTTTCTCTTGAAGAGTGCTAGTGAGGGGGTCTACCTGATGTACATTGGAATCATGTTCCAAAGCATTGGGGAGTCTCCAGGTCAGGAATCTATCCTTCCAGCACATCCTAGTTATTGTTGTGGTTAGGTTTCTATCCCTAGAGCATGTGGCTCTCAGGGCTTTTGTTTAGTTGGAGCATATCCATCAATACTGGGTTGGACATGGGCCTTGTATGTCATACAGAGATCACCTCTGAGTATGCGGTATGCAATCGAGTACAGCTGGAGTTTCTTTAGTTGGGTTGCATAGGTCATTTGTTTGAGGTCAGTAATCCTCTTGGTGTGGTACTTTTGTGGTCTTTCAAGCTGTTGCAGTTGTCTTGCAAGGTACATCCCAAATGGGGTGTTGTATTCTTTAATGGGTCTAATAAGTCATGAGTAGAGAGTTACAATGGCCTCCTTTGTTCTGGATGCGAACCCATTAAAGATTAGGGGGCCACTTAGAAGGATATTCTAACCACCTTGGCAATATGGTTATCAAAGGAGAGATTGCTATCTACTTGGGTTCCCAGATCCCTTATTACCATTTCTGTATGTAGGGGACTACCACCTATGTGGTAGTCCATGGGTAATTAGTTTTATCCAAAGGGGATGATTATGCACTTTTTGACATTCAGCTTGAGGCCATGATATTGACACCAGGAATCCGTCTCAGTGAGACCTTTCTGGAGGGTGTCTGTATCAGCTGGGGAACCAATTATGGCCCCTAGTTTGCAGTCGTCTGCAAACCTTTTAAGCCAAAGTCCTCCTGTACTTGCCTGTACCTCAGAGAAGTATATACCGAACATGAGAGGTCCTAGGACTGAGCCCTGGGGGATGCCACTTGTAACTGGTTTACAGTTGGACCTAGGGTCTGCAACTCTCACTGTGTGGGTTCTGTCCATGAGCCACTTTGCAAACCATCTCATGATGTAGGGGTTAATGTTCAGGAGGATGGGTATGTTGATAATACCAGAATGGGGAATGGTGTTGAAAGCCTTTGAGAGGTCAAGGTAGGTTGTGTGGACCTCCTTACCCTCATCTAATGCCTTGGTAACTGTCTCAAAGAAGTCCACCAGGTTTAAGAGGCATGGTCTGCCCTTAACAAAGCCAAACTGGGAGGGGGTCAAAGGATTGGATGTACCCAATGTCTCTGTGAATGAGATCCATGATGATGTGCTCCATAGCCTTGCAGACCAGGCTAGTCAGGCTTATGGGGCAATAATTCCCGTGGTCCATTGTGGCATCACCTTTGTGGAGTGGGATAACTGTTGCTGTGTGCCATTCAGTGGGCACAAAGCCTGATGCAAGGCTATTATTGAACATGGTGCTTAAGTGGGGAGCCAGTTCATTCTGAAGTTCATGTAAAATTCAGCCTGGGATGTTGTCCGAGCCCATGAATGCTGTGTTTTTGGCTTTAGAGAGTGCAGCTTTTACCTGCATAGTTGTGATTACAGGGACTCTGCATTCTTCCTGTATAGATATGAGCCCTTTAGGGGGTGAGAGGGGGGTAAAGTTAGCACTAAACCTATCTGCCAGGATGTTGGCAATATCAGTTGGTTCTGTAATTTTCATGCCTTTGTGCTGTAACTCAGAGCAGATCTGGGTGTTGCCATTGAGATTCTTGACATAGCTATAGAATGCTTTGTGGTTGTCCTTGGAATTAGTGGTGATTTTGTTTTCGTAGCTAGCTTTTGAGGATCTTATAAGGGATCTCAGCTTCTTACTGAGGCTGACCAGGGATCTCCTCCACTCATGGGATTTTACTCTCTTTTGCAGCAGTTTCTTCATTCTGTTGTACAGTTTGTTTATGGCAGGGAACCACCAGATTGGCTTCCTTTTTTTGGAGGATAGTGTCTTGGTTCTGTTTGGGATAGCACGATCCATGCACTCGTGTAAGTGCTTATAGAGTGCATTTGTGTAGGATTCAACAGTTGTAACTGTATTGTCCATCTGCATTGGGTGTCATGAAGTTCACCACTTCTGTCTTAAGAAGCATGAAGTTGGCTTTGGAGAAATATTTTACTGTAGTTTCCTTGATGGGGGTGGGGGCGGGATGTGGATATCAGGGGTGATTAGCTTTTGGTCGGATCGGACCAATGAGGAGTTGACTTCAGGTGTGGAACACCGGTCACTCATGTTGGTAATGACTAGGTCTAGGATATTGTTTCCCCTGGTGGGGGTGTGGATAAGTTGATCCAGGGCATTGGAGTTTATGAATTCCAGAAAGCATTGAGCTAATGAGTTGGTACACAAGTAGTTTTCCCAGTTAATGGTGGGGTAGTTGCAGTTGCCCATTATTAGGGTGTTTGGTTGAACCCTAATATTTTCCAGTACATCAAGAAAAGAGGAGTGGGAATCCTGGGGCATGATGGGGAATCTGTAGCAAGCTACAATTTGGAGTGCAGTTTTGCCAAGAGTTAGTTGCACTTGGATAACCTCGGATGCATTGTGCTGAGCAACTAGCCTGGAGGTGTGGATATCCTTATTGAATATGGACACTCCTCCACCTTTGGTGTTTCGGTCCAGGTTACATGGCCGAAAAGTGTGGTATGAATTATAGCCTGGTAGTGCAGTGGTGCTCTCTGCAGCCTTGAACCAGGTCTCAGTCACTGGACAGATATCAATGTTCTCCATTTTAAGGAGTGCCTCGAGTAAGTGCATTTTGAGATTTAGACTTCTAGCATTGAGTAGCATTACCCTCAGTTTTTGCTTGCCTGTTCCTGTTATGGTGGTGAATTTGTTATTTGAATCTTGCCTAAAAAAGGCACTATAGGGGCAGCAAGAGCCTTAGCCAGTATCCAGAATCTCAGGGGCGACAGGTGCAGGCCATCTGTGCCAAAGCATCTTGGTCTGTCGACCATGTCATCCCAAGCAGACAGATACTGGATCCCCTTAGAATGACACCAGAAGCTTAGCCAATTGTTGAAGTCAATCATTTTGTCCTTGTACTGCAGTATCATTTTGGACGATGGCAGAATGCTACTCAGGGCTAGGGTCATACCTGCTTGGGCTACAAGATCAGAGAGCTCTTCCATGTCTCTTTTCATGTAGTCCAGGGAGGTACGTCTCAGGTCATTCACACCAACATGGACAATGACAGAGTCATATTTGTACTTGTTGTGGAGTGACCTGAGTGCATGGGTTATGTGGCGGATCCTGGCACCTGACAGGCAGCTGACTGTAACCTTCTCCTTGTTTAGCCTGGTGAGTGTGACATCAGTGTGCCTGACTATAGAGTCACCTATGACTAGTGTGTTGGGTACGTTGTTTTGCCTTATTGGCTGTGGTTGAGTGGTACACTGAGTCTATGGGCTATGTGTCATTTGGATTGTGTTGGAGGATGGAGATGTGTTTCTGCTTTGGAGGTCTCTGTTGCTTAGACAGATTATTATTGAGAGTCTCCGTGAATGTTTTTGTGTTAGTATGTGTGGATTTTGGTGGTGTAAATTTAGTGAGACTATGTGATGAGTGTGATGTGGTGCAAATGTTTACCTTCTCCTCATGACTGTCAAGTTCAGTTTTGGTTGGAGAGAGCTTTACCTCCAGTTTGGCTGGATAAGTGCATCTCTCACGGGTTGTAGTCTTGGGTGGTAGAAGGAGAGGGTTGTCTGTGTACATGAGGCAATTTCTACATTGCCTCAAGATGCCCAGATTCATCAGATAGACAGGAGAGAACACTGGGAGCTGACCCTTGGACATGCCTGAATAAAAAACTATTTTCTTCTAGATAAGTGAGGAAAGTGAGTAGAAGAGCTGTTTTCTCTAATCAAGTGAGAAAAGTAAGTACAAAAACTGTTTACATCTAGGTAATGAGGAAGATTGAGCACTATAGTAATTAGTAGCTTATTTAGTGCTTACAAGCTCTGAACAAGTGCTGAGCAGGAACTTGCAATCCAGATAGGGTCTTGGATAACATAAACACACTGCCCCCCCATAGGTACACAGTCATATATCCATGTACACAACAGAGCCCCTGTAACCACAACTATGATGGTACAAGCCGCACTCAGGCTGCATGGGATCTGTCCACATCCCAGATTGTATCATACACATATGGCAAAACAATTTGCTCTTCACATACACATCATGTAAAACATAGCTTCATATCAGGCTGTCTACACACTGAATGGTGCACACCAACAGTTATCACAACCCACAAAGGAGAAGACACCACTGATAATGGGTAGTACTGCACTACTACCCTGCTGAGTCTGGTCTGAAAGGCCATGAACCTGGATTAACTTATTTGATGTCAGCAGTACAGATGTAGATGACAGTAAGGCTGATTTTACCCTGCATATCATAACCTTGCCAGGTCATGGGACATCATCACCCATACTGTGTTCCACCTACACTCAGTATACTAGATGTACATTCCTATGTCACAGAACTGTTTTGCAACTGGACTGCTGGCAGCACTAACACTACAGAAGGTGTCTGATTAATACATGCACATCACACCCGAGCCAGCTACAGTAAGACAGGGTTAATTCATTGTACTCCCCCTCATTGTAGGCTATACTACACAGACCAACAGAAGGCATCTGCCCATTGAAGTATGCGAATGACTATGACCTAGCCAATGAGTGTTGCGGACAACATACAGAAGGGGCTTTGTGGGTGAGGTGTATGACATATGGCCACAATCTGACGGCTACATATTGCATTGTCACCCCTATGTTAATAACCTTGTACCCATGAACTACCACCTAGGCAGTGGTCAACATAATGGACACTGTGTGTAGGGGATGCAGCTGGGAAGTTGTCTTTCCTGTGATAGTTATGTCACCACACCTGTCAGGTAGTTGTAAGTGGCAACCCTAATCATGACAGGGTGCCAGCCATGAATATAGAGATCATTGTTCATCCATACTCAACACTCAAGTGACCCATATCAGATCACATATTTCCTTTAAGGGATATTGGCCATATTCAGATGGCCTACACCAGCCTTCCCAATCCCCATCTCCACTATGTAGCATGATGCTTACCCTGAATAAATCCATGGACAACCCAGTGATGTTGGACATGCTACACGTACAGATCCTGATCTCAAACATATACTTCATGGACATCCACCTTCCTAGTACAAGGATCACCACATGCTGGACAGATCCTTGTCCCATACACTTTACACACTCCTGCCGTATTATGCATTCCTGTCCAGCAAAGCTGCACATTGCCTCTCTTTCAGACATGGTATGATGACCGAATGGTAAATATATCATTAACCCTGTGGATCAGTTTTGTGGCACTGCTTGACCTGGCCCCAGAAACTTGCCTGTCGGCTACAGCTAGGTAACCTTTCATCCTAGGCTCATACATGGCCCAGGGCATATAGCCTACTAGTTGACTTTGACCGTACATGCTATAGTTGATATCCAACCCTGCAAATACCATCAGGCTAGCTAGTGTCCCATGTGTATCACATGTGCAACACAGGCGATACATGGCAGGATGTTGAACTGCTGTACAGTGCTGTGTAGATGTATATGGCAAAACACATACATGTAAAACCTTCCACGAGAAAGTGTGTAGGGTCACAGGTCATGTCCGTTAAGGCAGTGTAAGTCTTTATATGTGACATATACACAGCATCAAGGTCAACTGCATTAATGTGGACACATCCAGGCATGTGCTGATAGGTAAGAACACCAGTACAGGCAAACAGACATGCCCACATCAAGACAGTATCCACATGGAGTATGAGCAATGTAATCAGGTGACACACACACATATATGGTGATAATATCCAATCACCATTGAGTGTCAAATGTGTGTGACACAAACATGTCAGTGGTGTCAGTGTCATGTAGATTTGCAAAGACAACTATTTAATCATAATAAATGTGATACACATGTATGTTCAGCTTTAGCTCTGTATGTCTCTATGAGTTACTGTGACCTATCTCCATCATTATGTTTTCCAGGTATGCCATGTGCAAGGCTGCCACCTTATACCTGCTTGGAGGATGAGGCCCTCATCCCATACCTACTTGATAATCATCATGTACTGTTCAGCCATGTGCCACAGGATGCACAGTAGCAGGATGCCTTGTGGCAGGAACTTCACAGGAGGGTTAATGATGTGGGTGGCCATAACTGCACATACCAGCAGGTGCGCAGACACTGTACAGACCTAATTAGATGGGCAAAACAGCATGCAAATACAATCGCCAGGAAACAAGGTGCAACAGGTGGTGGGCCACCAACCCAGCCCCCACTCACACGTACCAAGGAGCTACTGGCCAACCTGGGGACACCTGCAGAACAACATCCACAAGCCTTAGCTGATATCGTGGAGGTGGTTGTCTCTCAACCACTGAGCCTGGAGTTGCCTGGTAAGTCACTACTGCACATATAACAACTATATTCCATATAGTTACATGTGTCACTGTACAATATGTAATGTAACATCATATGCAAGGCATGTATACACACATGCCACATACTATAGTATGCTACTCTGTGTATGCACACATATAATTAAATACAGTTGTGTATTTAAATTTGTAGAGTTTTTCTTGAATGTTATCTGAAGAAGCTGCATTGTCTTTTGTAGCGAAAACGCTTTTTCATAAAAAATAAAACTGCGTTCATACTTTACGAATACAGTCTGCTGGTGTTCTCTTTTGGGGCTTCCTGGTGTGATTTCTACTTGTTTTTTTATATGTGGCCATTTACCACATATACACATAATGTATGGTCCTGTCACAATATACAGGTCAGACCTGCAATGCATCACAATGGCTACCCATGTGCAATACTTGCAAACTATGTGAAACACTGACATGAAACCTCACAAACTGTCATTGCCAGATGTGTAGACAGTTGTGCATGCAATGGTGGAGGTGTTGTTCACTGTAGGGACATGTACTACAGATCAGAACTACACATGTGGGGAATACAAACAGTACTACACAGTGAGCTGGAGTATGGCCAGCCCACAGGATTCACCAGTGTGGATTATACCCCTGCTATGAATGTCACACAATGTTATGTGCTATCTGACATGTCCATGATATCTAGTGGGCTGGCTGCAACACTGCCTATCTATCCCGAAAAACATATCCGGCATACCAAACATACCACCCTTTGTCTGCATAACCCTTTTGTCAGTGGAGCATATGACATCTATGGGTGTATGTCATATGGGACAACACAAACATGTGAAATAGATGCCTGTCACAACCATTTGCCCAACACATGTTCACACATGGTCATGGAGGATGGCCAGAGACATGAAGCAACACACACAGTAGATGTGATGTGCTTGTGTGTACATCCTGTCATACATTGGCTCCACATGGTCCAACTATGGCCTTTGTGTAATGGTTATACTGCAGATGTGGAACACTAGACATCCTACAGGCCTGTGCACATCTTGTGTAGGCATGACATCAATCCACCACATAAGATGTGTTGAACATCTTGAGTGTGTCACGACATGACAGCAGTCACCTGTACAGTATCCACATACATACACAGACAACCACATCAGCCCACAGATATAGTACATTCCCCTTTCTGGTGTTGGACATCACTGTCATCCTTGCTCCTCATGTGTGTGTGTGTGGTACACAGATGTCATGTGGGACATGGTGTACCGACGAGTTTGCCATGTCTGGCCATAGTTGCCAGGCAGCAGCAATATGGTTGCGGATGTGGAGGGGTGTCATCCGTATACCCTTCAGTGACCTGTGTCACACATTCCGCATCATGGTTTAGTGTGTATACACCTCAGTGACGTGGGTCACATTCCACAGTATATATGTATTGTATCTGAGCACAGTCATGGCTATGAACTGTGTCTGTAACTCACACTGTATAGCAATAGAGACGCCAAATAATTCCCTGCAATGGCCATGCACATCAACTAAATGTGCAGTATATCTGTAGGGCAGACAGACAACACTGCGTCAGCGGAAGGTCCATGTTAGTATAACACATCCCTGCATTTGGACACCATTACTCCACTGTATATTTGACAGGACACATGTATGCATGTCATTGCACATGTCAGCAGATCATGTCATACTACATGTGACTGTCAAGGTCATATGCCACACATCAGGCAGGTGTACTGTTAACTGTGCTGGGCTACATGGTGTAAAACAGGGATGTATGCTAACTACTACTATGACTGTGTAATGTGCATGCCTTCTGCTATGGCACATGCATGCTGTTGTGTGCACCCCAGGGATGTATGATAACTACCACTATTATTGTCTGTGCTGCATGCCGTCTGCCGTATCACATGCATGTTGCATGCCTTCTGTCATATCACATGCATTTTGGATACCACAGCATGTGTCTGTGTGTGTGTGTCTATTGTATAGATTGTAATGAACAGTTCTTGTCTGTCCCTCACAGGTGTTGATGTAGGTGCATTCCCCTCCTGTGGTCCATCTGATGTTAGTGTCCCCACAGACTCTAGCAGTGATGATGAATGTATGATTGAGGCACAGGCAGGGTTGTCAGGGGCTGAATCTGTGCCATTGGTTGCCATTCCACCTATATGCCCCTCATCCCCGCACACAGTTCTCATGCCAACACATACCCCATCACCAGTGGCCATAGAGGAAGGACAGTTGGCATGTGGTAGCTTGGAACAAGAAAGTGTGAAGGCTATGGAAGGTGTGCCTGCACACCATGGTGTCAGCCAACTGACTGGTGATGCCCCACACAGGCATGTGGCCAGTGCTGACGTAGGAGGACCTCTGGCCAACGTGCCCCTGTAAGACAGAGCACAGCAGCTGGTGTCACTAGGCGCATGTTTCAGACTGTAATGGAGGCACAGGCATGTGCTGAATCACACAATAGAGAACGTCAGAGGATTCAGAGGGCTGCTGTCCCTTCTTTAAACAACAACATCCAGGCAATGGCAAATGCTCAACAGCAGCTTGCTAAAGTTTTGGAAAGATGATTCGGTGACATGGTTGGAGTCCTTGACCATGGCATGACAATCTGCGATTGTGAGATGTCTGTGCTCGAACATTTGGTAGGAGTGAGGAGTCAAGCACATGGATGTAGACCAGCAATATCACCTGTTGCAGGTCTACGTGAACAAGCTACCTCACCTGCCCGCTCCCATAGTGGTGGTAGCAGCAGCAGTGCAGCTGGTGCTGTGCTGTCCACACCAGGACACAGCAGGCCACGTGCACATGGCCTTGGACTGTCCCAACAGGGACACAGTTCCAGTGGACATGTGTCATCAGACAGTACCCAATCTGCACCTCTGCCTGATAGTGCCCATGCAACCCCTGGCAGGCACAGGTCACGTGGCCATGGCCAGACACCGTGAACTGTAAAACCTGGCCTGTACAGTCTGTAGCTGTCAATAATACCCCTGTGTAGGCCAGACACATGCCAGAACTGTGTGCATACATACACGCACACACACCAGAAGCATATGTAGGGCACCACAACACACACATGCATAACATCCACACATGCCCAATGAGATCAAAGGCCCTAACCCACACACATGATGTCATCCAATGGTGCAGCCTAGGCCTCTGGCAAACATTATCACCCTGTGCATATGATGATGCCTGTGCCGCATCCCTGTCATCCACACCATCAGTGCAGGGACATGCTCATATGATCTGATGCACAGGGTGAACAGACTAGGAAGATAATCGTAGATTACAATTGTTATGTACTGTTGACAAGCAGCAGACATACCATGTAGTACAGGTTTAGAATGCATTTTGCACTAACAGTATGTGTCATGTGTAACAACAGTAGCTGCACGTTGGTCTTGATGTTCTGCCTTCCTCCTCCAGGTCTAATGGCATGTGCCGGTGGATGTCAGTGTTTGCAGTTAGTGTCACATATGTAAATGTGGACTACTCACAGGTATGTATGTAAATATCAGCATGCACTTTGTAGCTTCCACATCACAGAAAGTCCCACGTTCCAAACACGTCTACTGATCTACTGATCAAAGAACATGATAGCTGTGTATTAAGCTACTGTGGCTAGCAACGTGACATCCATACTGGGTGACATCACAGGTACAGTTACATGGAGTGGGGAGGTAAGAGAGTGGTCTAGCTGATGACAAGGGTAAAGGCCAGTGGAAAGTGTGATGCCTCATTGGGAAGCAGTAATACATGTTCCCATGACAGGATGCGAAGACACAAATACACCCACACACTCAGGTATTCACACACATGTATTCAGAGGCACAGTAACACACCCACACACTCATGGATTCACCGATACAGTAACACACACACACACACACACACACACACACACACACACACACACACACAGTTGCTAGTGTTGAGGTGAGGACCCCTGCCTATGTGCAAATCATCATTACAGTACTGTGTACTTACATGATGCGCCACAGAGATTACATATGTACAGGTAGTCAGTATGGCCTAAGATCAAGGACATCAACATGGATAGTAGATTGCATCACCTGGATGGGGGGAGGGGTCTTATCAGTTCACTGTGGTAACATACATCATCACTCCAGGGACCAGAGAGCCATACACACACACACACACACACACACACACACACACACACACTGTGGCATTCACTATTAAATACACCTATGTCACACACATACAGATACCTCACATGTGTGAGATACACACCCCTGCCTATGTCCTGCTTTCTGCATTGCAGTCTGTACAGATGTCTACAGCAGTGAACAGGAGAGGGAGTAACAACTGAGATGTATTCCCCACCATATGTTACATATATGGACACACACGCAACCACACATGTCAGTACTGTGAATCAAGCACCTGCCTATCTCATGATACGTATGACAGACTTACAGCAGTATTGCACGCGTTACAAAGTGTATTGATGCTTCCTTTAGCAACTGTGCTGATATATGCACAATATATGCACACAGGAGGTCTTAACTGTTACAGGTGTCAAGTGATTTACCTTCGGTGTCACCCTGACCACTGTCTAAGTTGTGTGTGTTCCCATTCACTTAACAAAATCATAGGTTAGCGGTTACACAGGTTATTGTAGGACTGCTTGTGACACACCTGTGAGCTGCCCTCAGCAAACATCCATCTGCAAAGATGCCCCACCACTTAGTTATGTCCACATATCTGTCCATACCTAAAGTACATCTTATCGTACTTTCAGCATATCACCATATACAGATGGCAATGTTGAGGTTGCATTGCAACTGCATGATGTACTAAGACACACATCACCTGCAAACATCAGCAACTGCACACGCATGGTATCTGAAAGCACACCACTACATGTTCATGTGTGTAGGTCCTACATTACTGTCATTTGGGCATGTTTGTAGGCATTGCATTTGGTGGACATGTGTAATAACATACATCACATATGGACTGTTGTATGATACGATAGGTGTCATGGGTGACCAGTACAGAGGGAATGTTACCTCTGTCAACACTGATATCACACCTTATGTACTTTTAGCATTCAGCAGCCATGGACCTACCTTCCATGTGCATGTGTGTAATGGCTGTAGCCACCTGTCTGCACAAAGGACAACAACAGCTATGCTATTTACATATATGTTGTATGTGAGTGGCATGTACATATCCAGGGCAGGTACATGTATGTCATATCCAAACATGAGGGTGTTTACTGGTGTAAAGCATCAGTCATCTGTTAATGCTGTAAATAACCGAGGGACCTGGCGTGTGTACAGCTGACCTGGTTACAAACAGTGGTATCATTGTATTGCATAACACATGATGCTACTGTGTCAGTACATGGGTACTCTGCACAGTTGATGTAGAGCTAGGTACAGTCCACTGGTCAAAGGTCACATGGTGTTGTACTATTATATGTCCTACCACATGCATTGATGTGTGTTGGTGGTCCAAGGGCATGGTGGTGTCTGAGGGTTACATCCTAGAATGCAGCTTTTGACACTGTGACCTGCACCTGACTCATCTGTGATGCCTTTTGTGGGAGTACTGGTCAGTACATGTGAGTGGCCTTTATGTATGTGAGGACACCACCACCTGGAGTGGTCTGTACCTGTGTTATGGCCCACATGGCTGGTTCTGAGGTATATGGTGGTAGTGCTATTGTGCACTACAGAGCCTTCAGCCAGGTGTTCCTCACTGCTCAGATGTTAGTATTCCCCATTGTTGGATCTACAGTTAGCAGCTGTGATAACGAACGCTACACATCTAGCACTGGTTAGCATAAGCATACAATGCAGTTGTCATCTAGGTGTCAGGGTGTTATCCTGTGTTTAGGACATTTGCCTTGGAATGGCACTATATGGGTAAATGTGACCTAGGTATTATCAAAACACGAACAGTCACTTGTAACCAAAATATCAGCAAACCTTGAATCCTGGAATCCACACGAAAAACGTATTTTATTATAAAACTGGACCAAAAAAAGAAAAAAATAACTTCAAGTTATTAAGTTTTCAGTATTTAAGGGATGATGATTTGCTCATTTTTTGTACTCTGATGATGCCCTAGGACGAAAGGGTGAAAGCGCTTAGTGCCTGTATTAAGGATTGAATTTTTTTCTTGTTTTGGTCCAGTTTTATAATAAAATACGTTTTTCGTGTGGATACCAGGATTCAAGGTTTGCTGATTTTTTTGGTTACCTAGGTATTATCCCCACTCCCTTGAATCATGGATGCATGTGATATGTGACAAAGGCCTATCTTCTTTCAGACATGTCATCCCAGAATGACAAACACTGGACAACCTCATAATTACAGCAGGACATTGGCTCATTGTGTTGGTCAAGCAGTTGCCACTCCTAGCAAGACATCACTGTGAGTGGTAGCATTGTGCTTGGTATAGAATGGTACATCTAAGGTGATGGACAGCAGCAGACATTGTGTAGATGACCGGTGTCAGATATATGTAGTGCAGCGTTCCTGCTAACAATGATAACTACTAACACCGGAGTCCATTACAATGTGTTCTTTATGTCTAACTGTAATAGCATGGCCACTGTGGCCTTCCGTGTTTAGAATCAGAGTGCATCCGAAACAGCCCTGTGCTACTAAGTGTATGAGCATGCCCAGAATAACCTTGTGTCGGTTATATGCCTCTATGTGTATGGACATGGCCATTGTAACCCTGTATAGTGACACACAGGTTCACAGGTATGTACATCTTAACTGTCAGCATCCCTGTTGATGTCCACATTCCTAGAAGGTCATAATGACAGCCTTGAAATGTGTAGTCTCTGTGGCATGACTCATAACTATGTAGTATCGTAATAGTGATCTGTAGCTAGGCAACTGTTCTGATCCCACCACTGGCGTGTGAGTGTGTGTGTGTTTGTGTGAGTGTATGTCTCCTTCTGCCTGAGGACAGAATAATGCTTTTAGACTGCTCACATTCCATACAATTCCTATACCCAACTTTGGCAAGGCTGATGATGTCACCCACCTAGAAATACACTTCTGGGAGTGGTGTGACCCAGTAATCTCGGTAGCACATTCTGTAACTGTGTAATGCTGTAGTGTGATAAAGTAGTTAGGTTGGTGTTCTAATCCCAGACTTGCCAACTGTGTGTGTGTGTATCTCTCCATCTGCCTGAGGACAGAACAATGCTTTTAGACTATTCACACTCCATACAATTCCGATACCCAACTTTGGCAAGGCTGATGATGTCACCCACCTAGAAATACACCTTTGGGAGTGCTGTGACCCAGTAATCTCAGTAGCGTGTTCTGTAACTGCATAACGCTGTAGTATGATAATGTAGTTAGGTAGGTGTTCTAATACCAGACTTGCCAACTGTGTGTGTGTGTCTGAGACAAGTACAATGCTTTGTAGAGTATGTACGCTCTGTACAAATCACATGACCACCTTCGTCAATCCTGCTGTTGTCACCCATCTAGGAATACGCCTCTAGGAGTGCTGTAACCCAGTGTTTACCATAGCATGTGCTGTAAATGCGTATTGCTGCAGTGTGATAGGGTAGGTAGGGGTTCGAATACAGGACATGGCAAGTGTGTGTGTTTGGCTGTCAGAGCCTGTGTGGAGGTAGCTGTGAGTGTTTAGCCACGGGACATGTAAGGGAGCAGATTTTGTAGTTTTCCTATATGGTGTCCGTCTTATGACACATTGGCCACCTCATGAGGAGTACAGATGTCAGTCAGCCACGAGGCTGTGTTGGCAAGCCATACCTTTACATCTGGCAAAAGGCCTGGTGAACAAAATATGCAACCCTACTAGTACCCAGTATATGTCCTGCACCCATGTGTAATACACAAACACACTTGCCTAGGATATCCCGTTATGTTGCTAGTACCATGCACATTGATGACAGATAGTAGGCATGGTGTGATTGCAGTGGGCTGCAGAGGACATGGCACCCTGTACAGTGGTACAATAGGCACATAATTGCGGACAATGTGCCTTCGCTATGTTCCCCACTGGATGCCTGTAACATATGTGGTGCCATCAAATGTGATCCACAGAGGCTATACAATGCCGTACACATGTGCCCTGTATGGACCAATGCCACTGACACCAGGGAATACCTTTATCATGCTATCAATGCAGGTGAAGGGTGAACCTGCTGACTATAAGCAGGTTTCACCACACCAGGCCAGTATTGGAATATCGGGGGATAACAGTCTGTGTACACAACACGTGCCTGCCAAACCAGGTACACCTGTACATGTCACTGTACAGTATTGTGGGACATGCACATCCCAGGCAATGTCCATATGAAGGACTATCAAATACAGACATGGCATGCATTGCAAAGCTATGGCCATACACAATGGTAACCAGGATGTCTGGACAGTTCATGCAGTACCCATCTGTGTGGGACATTGCAGACACTACACCCCTGTACCACACTGCACACCATTGTCGGGTGGTGCAATGCCAAGGATTACCCCTCACCCAGCCTTGTACAGCCATCTTGTACAACCAACCACTACACACCCATGTTGTAATGCATACATGCATGTCAGTACTGGCACCTTGTGTGTGGGTTATGATGCTCCCAACTACAGTCACTCACAGTATAATCCTCATTGGCATACCAACAGATGTTAAACACTTTCACATGCCCTAGCCCATAGAACCTCCAAATATCCCCTGTGGTGCATGTAGTCTTGTGCATTACTGCAATGTGACAAACTAAGTAGTTAGGGTGTGTATTTTTGGCCCTGGCAAAGAATGTCAATGTGAGTACATTAGAGTGTGTGGTTGTGGTGATAATGGCATCCGTTCACGTGGGCAGCCATGTGTGCTACACCTAATGTGTGTCTACTATATCACTTTTGCAGATGTCTCTCACCTACACACATATATGTTCTTACAGCACAGCAACATGTCAGCTTTGTGGCATATGTAGTAACTTCATGCACATGTAATAGTAATGACTAGTCAGTCAGGGGTTTGACCCCTGTACTGGTAGGCGTGTGGCAGATGATGTTTAGGGTTTAGTCTCCAAGCCTTTCTCTGGTGTACTTTGTCTGTCCCTCCCACACACTCTCTGGTGGATGTCGAGGTGTACACCTGCTCAGCAGCAGCATGTGTATTGTAAGTGATGGACATGATCAGGTGATGGCCTCTGCACCTATTGCAGTCCTCCTCTAGCTGATTGCATGTGGAACAGCTGTGATGGTGTTCCCATAGCCATTCACATGATAAACACAGTACATTATCTAGGAACATCATGTTGGTGTTTGGCCATGACAGTCGCTGTGAGTGGTACCTGGATGTGGTGTTTTGAAACGACATCACAGATGATATCTGGATGTTGCTCAAACATCATACACAGTGGGAAATAGCCTAAAGACAGGAGGGTGATGTGCCAGACATGACTACAGCATGTAAGTGTAGCTATGCTACATTGAGACTACTGCCTGTTTAACATGTTGTGCATGGTAATGGCTATTCTGCATGTTTTAAAACAGACATGACAGTGCTCTGTTCATGAGGGACCCCCATCTGTAGGGCCATCTGTAGACTGGTCAGTGTGTGGAACCATTTGTTTCCTGTGTTACACACTGAACACACATCTGTGCACAGCAGGAGCATAGGGTGAGGATTGCAGACAGTACATGGTGATAGGGATGTGTTACTGCCATCGCATTCCTGACTGGACATATGTCACATGAAACAGTGGTATGACAGACACTGTCTGGGGTTCCCAATGACAAGCCAATAATGGGCAACTGTTCATAGCTGCAGTCACACGTCTACTACACATTGTACAGATGTCATGCAGTATATATGCATGTGTTGTGCTCCCTCTGCAAATGTATGCCATCTGTTGTGCTGGGTTGATGGTGATATCTATGAATACTGTTGTAGGTAATCCTGAATGCTGTTGTCTATTACTAAGCCATATCTGAGTTTAAACTGCAACACCATAGGCTGTATGGGTTGGGAGGTCCCGGCAGAACCTCCTGTCCCACTTCAGCTGACCATGGCACTGGGCACCAGCACATCTGGGTCCCAGCCTTGGACCGCAACCTCTGTTGGCTCTACACCACCTTCTGGTGGTACCACCACTGAGGATGGGGCATGTTCCCCCTGGGAGCAGGGCCAGACAGGAACATGTCTGCTGTCGTGCAGTCCTGGACATGGTGCGTTGGGAGCTCACTAAGGGGTTCCGAAGCCAGATACGCAAGCTCAAAGGCAGAGTGTCACATTTACAGGGTGAGGATGCCTCTCCTGGACAGCCACCAGCACTGCCTCCTTTTCAGCTGTTTTGGTGCAGTGGTGGCTGCCCATGGCTGAGGACCTTCGTCCCACTGTTCCCATGAGCTTGTGAATGCCAAACACCCATTCCTGTCTGAGGTGTATCCCTCCACATGTGTCATATACCGACCCTGTATGCTGTCTTGTCTGTGATCCTACCCTACCTATCCTCCACGGGCATATCTACGTTCCTTCCCCCACATCCCACTCTCACCCTACGGAAACATAAGGTCAATCGGTTCCTAGGACAATATATGCCCTATACATAGCTGTCCATTTTACACACGTGCCCACTGGACACATGTAACCCTTGTAATATGCATCACAACATACTCTTGTTATCCTCACCCCTGTCCCTCAGGCGCACGATCCTGGTATGCACATTACTCCTAAATGGTCCAGGTACACGTGATGTGGATGACCCCATTGTACACACAACACTACCGGTCCCTCTATGGTTACTCCATTTACCTTTATCATGATGATGATGTTGCACATAGCACCTTGCATGAGTACTGTTCTCACATAATGATTGGACAGGTACTGTTGTGCTAATGTACATTACATGCACAGTGATGTATACGGCCAATGTACAACTGTTTGCATGTATGAATGACACATGTCTGTTTGAGGGAGTCTTGATATTACATAGGACAACACCACTACATAATACAGGCGTCACTGGTGTTTCCCTTTCCATTTGTTTGTAATGCTTTGTTGCCACATGGTATGTTCCTGATATATCTCTATATATGTATGTACCTATATGCTGGACATAAACACTCACACATACATCTACATGATGGGATACATTCCTATACTGTTGAATGATTGTGCTGTATGATATATCTGTGGTAATGTCCGATGTCTGTATATCTGCCATGGCGTATTGCTAAATCAAATTAGCTGTGTGTGCATGGTCCTGGTTCCGAGCCTTGCAGAGGCCATTTATTTTGTTGCAGGACAGAACAATGCCATTGGATATGAAAGGATTAAGGTACATTAAAGCAGTTGTGAGCAAGTGTGCTTGGGTTTGCATGGTGTTAAGCAATGCTAACCTCTGGTTACAGCTTCTTACACTCGGTTAGCCTCTAATTGCTTTACCAGTGTAATACTCGCATACTGATAGCCAAACAGGCTTACACCCGCTCGCTCCCACACTTGCAAATACACCGACATTGGTGCTTGCATCTGACACTCACACCCCTGGATGGGAGCGAGGACCACAATATTACCTTGTGATGCCTATTACATCGGATTACATGCCTACAGTATCGGGAATGGCTGCCCATTAGGTGGAGGCATGCCATTCGACTGTACGGAATCGGCGGCCTGTCCATTGTTTTATTCATATTATTTGTGTGTTCCTCTTACAATCTGCACCCATCTGGCTGATACATGGGAACTGAGACTCTTCAATACAGACAAGTAATTGGGTTTTGGGACCCACATCCATCAGCTAAGTCATGCTACTGCATACCTATTATTCTATCATCTTTCTAAGGTAGTCAGCGGAATATGTGCTTTCTGTCCCTATCAGACCTCTCATATGAATGGGGAAAAATTAAGACTGAATCAGGAACACTGCATAACAACATCAGGGACACATTTAAAATTCTGGTGCTATTAACCTGACACATTGACAGACCCAGAGCATATGTATTTATACACATTGTCTGAGGTACATGCTGTTTATGACTCTTAATTGTTGTCGTTATTCATTACGTGTAATCCACCACCTTTCCTCCTAATATCACTAGTTCTAGGAGGGGTTAGGTGGGACAGAGTTAGATTCTGAGTCATAGTCATGGATGTCTCTGGTAATTGGGCACAGTTAAATGGTATGGTCCTTATGTGTTCCCCCAATGGTTTACAGACTTCCAGTGAATGTGCTCTTAGGGGTTGGGAGGTATAGGCATCAGCTATGCCCACATCGGAATATTACTTACTTCCATGGGGCGGTCCTAATACAGCTCTGCCAGCCAACACCTGCACGCCTAGGCCCATAATCGAATACCCATAGTTCCCCCACCTGCCACTCCTCTACAGCACTCATCCTTACTATGGGTGAAGGTGGGGTATAAACACACCACAACACACTGTCCACTCTCCCCGTGTTGGGACACATGTCGTACGTTGTGTCGACCCATGTGTTATCAGGCTTGCACAACCTACTGGTCTGTGTACATCTACAGCCTGGTTTGATAAATCATTACCAGGACTGGCTTCGATCATTAATTTTTGGTGTCCCACAAGGGACATTGATGTCTATGTTTAAAGTGTAGACCTTGCAGGTCTCTCCCACTAGTATCATCCTGCCGGTGGTCTGGGAAGCAGTGGTGTGTTTACCTTTATTGTGTGTCTGTATGTCTCACCAGCCTAGCTGGGGGGGTGGGGGTGATGCTACTTGTTACACGTTTGTTTATTGGACCTCCCACCACCATATGCACTGCCTGTGAACATATGTTACTCGTAACTGCTGTATCATATCCTAGCTATATACATTTGTATATTTACTGTAACATATATCTATATATATATATATATATATATATATATATATATATATATATACATTAATATATACAGATATATCTGCATATGAATGCATACATGTATTATATCTTGGTGTCTATATATATATATGTATATCTATATATATATATATCTATATATATATATATATATATATATCTATATATATATATATATATATATATATATAAAATCTAATGACATATGGGTCTATGGTTGTCTGCATATGTATATATTTATATGTGGGTATGTATCTGTATTCTTTCTCTGTATGTATACATTCGTACTACGGTGAGGGAGAGGCATATCTCTATGTCGCTATGGGTTGATATACACACACATAGCTCTACATATATACGTCTACATCTGGTTATTCCGTTCCTTGCCATATAGATTGCACTTTGCTTTAGTGGGTCTTGCAGTGGGTGTGGCTGCTCATTGGACGACGCCTCTGCCCAATGAACACATTCGCTTGCATCCCTAGGGCTGTCCATATTGGCCAACATCAGCCAACACTTGCACACCAAGACCCATAAGTTGCTACCCATAGTTCCCCCACCCTTGCCTCCTCAACAGCACCTATCCTTACTCTGGTACCTGGTCTGTTCTGGACACAACACTACACGCTGCCCACTCTCCACTTCATGGGACCCATTTCATACAATTGTCTCAGCCCATGGGTCATCAGGGTTATGCACCCTTGTATTCCAAGTCTGTATACACCGTGGACAAAATGGCCGGTCTATCACACTTCTTTTGATTTGGGCAATTTTTGGGGTGTCCCGCAAGGGAGACTCCAGTCTGTGTTTCATGATTAGAATCCATGGGTGCACTGTGTACCCCCGGTTGTAGTCTGCCTGTGGTCTGGGGAGCAGTGGACACTTTACATTGATTTTGTGTATGTTTCCCATGTCCCTTGTGTCCGGCTGTGGGGGGGGGGGGGGGGGTGGAAGGGCATGCTGCATGTTTCATGTTTCTTGCCTTGGATCCTCACTTCCATTGGCATAGCCTGTGAACATATGTCATTCCTGTGTACTGTTTCCTATCATAGCTGTATATCTCTGCATATCTACGCACACACACACACACACACACACACACACACACACATATATATATATATATATTTGTCTATACATATATGTATATATATTTATATATATATATATATATATATATATATATATATATATATGTGTGTGTGTGTGTGTGTGTGTGTGTGTGTGTGTAAACCAATACATACTTCACGCATACGCACTTACACATGCGTAATGGTGATTATATATGCTTCACTTGCATACTAGTGCCTTATTCATTATGACACTGACACTTCACTCTAGTTATCCTGTAATCAATATTTAGCAGGTTAAACAAAACATGCTGGAGGGATAGGTTCCTGAACCAGAGACTCCCCAGACTCTGGAATAGATTGCCCATACATGTCAAGCAGAGTGCCTCTTTGGACCTCTTCAAGAGGAACCTTGACGTTTGGATGGGAGAAAGGAAATTCACCCCAGGGATCACGTCAGTCGCCCTGCTAGACAGGGGTCCAGGAAAGTAAATAATGTGGGAAGAAATAGCCAGTGAATTGTTATGGCTAGGCTTGTATAGGCCCTAGGGCTGATAGCCTAGTACCAACCTATGAACCTATGAACCTATACAATGGGCAGATGCCGCAATATGTTCATGTATGGATTACTGATGTTAATTGGAATGTGATACAGTGTGGTTCAGTACGAGAATGTCTGTTTGTTAGGGGGTTGCTCTAATGATTGCACTATTGCTGTGCTGCTCCAAATGCATATATACCCATATACCCATGGCTCCTGGTTCCCCAAACACACCCCAAAGCCTCCTTAACACTGCTGCCATCCATTCTCTTGTCGGATTTGCGGTGTATCAACACCACTACACACTGGCCACTCCCTACTCCTGTAGAGTCATCCCATTGGTTTACTCACTCCACGTATCCTCAGACCTCCCTGACATTTAGTCCACAAACATTGGTGACATGAGCGACCAAAGGAATACTATTTTCAATTATTGGGTTGCCCCACATGGAACATGCATGTGTTTATGGCAAGATTAGACTCTATACTTTTTTACATCCTTACTCCCGTTAACATGACACTACAATTCATTAATATGTATGACTATGTGGTATCACACACGTTACACATGGGAGCCTAATTATGTACATGTTCAGCGTATTTCTTTTTACATTTAGACAGGTTTAGTACTTGGCGTTGCCATAGCGGGCAGATCACAGGAATGATTCCATGTGTGGGGAAGCCCTCACATTTGATTATCATCAGCACAGCACTGACTTTGGACACTGTACATGCCTCTGTGTTCTAGCGGTTTTGTCCCATCCCTCTTCTGCACAGCCTTTTATTCCATCTACTGTCGATGTTTGTATGTGCACATTCCTATTATTTATGTCTACAAATGGAATGCATGTGTTACAGAGAATGTACTTCTACATATTGATGGCTGCAAGTGTGCATGCATATATACCTATTACAAACTCGCTGACCTCCATGGGTCGGCCCAATTAGAACTGGACCATCCAACCCTGGCATGCCTGGATCCATAATTTCATACCCATAGTTCCTCCACCCCACCTGTGTTCAACTTACACGTGTAACTTCCATTATCCACTTGTTATCGCAGCCATGACACACCTGCAAACATTGTCCTCTCCAGAGCATTAGGGGTCCTACATATATGTTGTCCCACCTCATGTATTCTCAGGGTCTCCCACCATTTAGTCTTTGAACATACCTGCCCTTGCTTGTGTAATGGTCGGAAGCCTAAACACTCTATATAATTTTTGGATAGCCCCAGCAGGGACTACCCACTGTCTGTGTGTAAAGTAGACTTAGCAATTCAATTATGTTACTCCCACTGGTAATATCCTGCATGTGGTGTGACTAGCAGTGCTTTGCGCACTCCTGGCCAGCATGATATGGCATACGCTGACAACAATCTATGATGCTATAGTTGCTGTTGATTCCCTTCTCATCCCTTGTCTATGCTTTATTGTTACGACGTTTATTCGTCATATATATATATATATATATATATATATATATATATATATATATATATATACATATATATGTGTGTGTGTGTGTGTGTGTGTGTGTGTGTGTGTGTGTGTGTGTGTGTGTGTGTGTGTGTGTATATATATAAATATATATATATATATACATATATATATATATATATATATATATATATATATATATATATATATATATATATATATATATATATATATATATATATATATATGTAGATAACATCAGAGTTAAGCATAACTGCTGTGGCTTAGTGGTAAATCACATTGATTGTGATGTGTAGGGTCCTGGTGTCCAGCCTGGCCGAGGCGGTTTAGTGTGTTGCTGGGCAGAACAAGGGCCATTGGACAAAGGGTGAGTACAACTCTTTTCAGAAGTGGTTTTCCGTTTAACTGCCATTTCCCATCACGCATACACCTTCTGCATTCTTACTGTGATACGTCACCCCAGTTCACATTTCAATGGTATTATATCATTATACAGCATAAAATTAGCAAGATATGCTTGTATACGGATTACGCATCAGAAATGGTGTGTGCTGCAGTCAAACTGGCAACATCTGCTCGATAGGAGGATGCTCTAACCACTACACTATTGCTGTGCTGCTTCATTTGTATGTATACCCATGGTTCATAGTTACCAGAACAAACATTATTGTTATAATTATTATTATAGTATTATCATGGAACTCATAAACAAAGACATTGGGAGCCTCCAGACACTGGACCCTACCCAATTCGGCTTTGTTAAGGGCAGATCTTGCCTCTTAAACCTTGTTGATATCTTTGAAACTGTTACCAAAGCCATAGATGAGGGCAAGGTAGTCCACACAGCCTACCTGGACCTCGCAAAAGCCTTCGACACAATACCCCACTCAGGCATCATAAATAAGCTTACCAGCTTCAATATCAATCCCTATATCACAAGATGGGTTGCAAACTGGCTCAGAGATAGAACCTACATGGTCAGAATCGCAGGTGCCATGTCCGAATCCAAATCAGTTACAAGTGGTATCCCACAGGGCTCAGTTCTGGGACCACTCTTGTTCGGTATATACTTCTCTGAGGTACAGGCTAACACGGGGGGATTATGGCTGACAAAGTTCACAGATGACTGCAAACTGGGGGCCATAATTGAATCTCCAGTTGACACAAGCATCCTCCAAAAGGGTCTCACAGAGACGGATGCTTGGTTTCAGAGGCACGGCCTCAAGCTAAATGCTAAAAAGTGCATAGTCATCCTCTTTGGGAAAAACAAGGTGCCCACAAATTACCACATAGGTGGTAATCCATTAAGTACGGAAGAAGTAATTAGAGATTTGGGGACCAACATAGATAGTATTCTCTCCTTTGATAATCACGTTGCCAAAGTGGTTAGAAAGATCTTCTATATAGCCCACCTTATCAAGAAAGGGTTCACATCTAGATCAAGAGAGGTCATTGTGCCCCTCTACTCGTCACTCTTCAGGCCCATAATTGAATACAATGCCCCTTTTGGGATGTATCTTACCCAACACCTGAAGCAACTGGAGAGACCCCAAAAGTACCTCACCAAGATGATCATGGGCTACAAACAGATGTCCTATGCAGCTCGACTAAAGAAACTCTAGCTCAACTCAGTTGCTTACCACCTACTCAGAGGCGATCTATGCCTGAGAGACAAAGCCATGTCAAACTCAGAATTAATGGACATGCTCCACCTCAAAAAATCCAAGTCCCTTAGAGCTACATGCTCCAGGGACCTAAACCTCAGCACAAAAATAAATAGGACATGCTGGAGGGACCGATTCATTTCCCAGAGGCTCCCCTCACTCTAGAATCCCAATTCATGTTAGAGATAGCCCCTCACTGACCCTCTTCAAGCTAAATCTGGATGTGTGGATGGGAAATCGCAAATTCACCCCTGGGATCTCTTCTATGTCCCTGCTAGACAGAGGCACAGTAAACTAATCTTAAAAGGGTACCTTCTGTGACCTACTTTACAGAGGCACAGTAGGCTAATCTAATAGGGAGGCGGAAGCCAAATACACTTTGGCTAGGCTTATAAATGCCCTAGGGCAGATAGCCTAGTATCTACCTATGAACCTATGAACACAGCAAAACATCACTAACACAGCAGTCATCCATTCTCTGGTTGGAAATAAACCACACAACTACAGATGCACCACTCCCTACTGCTCTAGACACATCCCATATGTTGGCTCACTCCAAATATAAAATAAAATCCAAGGGTAACAAACCCGACCAGGTAAAAACAAAAAAGTCTACGGCCAGAGACCAAACGTGCTGTGGATAAAATACTTTTAATCCAGAAATAGAAAATAATCTAAAAGGGTAGACAATTATTTTCCTCTGCTCGGTGAAATTCGTAGACAAGATACAAAAGTAACTAAAAATAAATTTGAAGAGCAAAGGTGTGCATTTATTCACACTTCTAATAGTGAAAGCTTAGTAGTGGAAAATATAATAGGTAAATATTGGCCAATTCTGGCCATGAATGAGGACATTAATAGTACTATTGGCAGTAAAACGCAGTTTATAAGGAGAAGGAACATGAATTTGAAGGACCTATTTAAAAGGGATTTGGTGGCTAATGGACCCAATACTCAATCCGTATGGGGTTCATATAAGTGCAAGGCATGTAAGCAGTGTCCCTATATAGCCAACAGCAAGGGTCTTTATTTAAAATCTAGGAAAATAAATATCAGATCCCTAGGCCACTTCAATTGTAACGCAAAGGGGGTAGTCTATCTTGGGTTTTGCCAGCATTGTTTTTGTTTTTATGTTGGCAAAACTGAAAGAACATTGAATAAAAGGGTGTATGAACATCTTTATGATGTGAGTAGGAAAAAAGAATCAAATGCATTTTACAAACATTCGTTGGTTTGTAAATCTATGGATTTAAAATTTCTTGTTCTAGAACAAGTTCGATTTAACCCAAGAGGAGGTGACTGGGAAATGACCCTTGAATATAGGGAACTGCTTTGGCAGCTGAGACTCAACGCTTCGAAGCCCTCGGGTCTTAATGATGCCATCAGCCTGAGCAGCATACTTAAATTAAGAAGGGCTAAATTATGAAAGGTAGGGATGACATATGTAATCTTCAAGTATGAGGTTTTGAATGTCCACATTTCTTATCTCATGCCTTCATTTGTTCATAATAGAATCTAGAATTAGAAATTAGGTATTTTGTATGAGCGCTATATGATTATTATATTGTAATTTTAGGTTTTTCAGAGTTTAACAATAAACCCTGTTAGAATGTATTATTTGGTTAGTTTTCTAAACTTAGGCACAATATATGAAAGTTTTTTAGGTTTATTTTATGACTGTAGTAATGTTGGTTTATATTTTTGATAGTGGTAATAATTTCTGCCCATACTACAGGTTAGTTTTTTACTTATTTAAGTTTGTTCGCACAAGTATCCTATAAGCTTTTAAAATTTTTTTCTTAGGGTATGTTGTGTATTTAGTAAATTATATGGTTTTAGATTTTTCTATAAATATACATGTTTGTTTTATATTTTGTATATTGTGTTAGTATTGTGGAATTAAGGTATATGCCTTTATGTTAGTAGCATTTTGATTAGATAATTAATTAATTGATTTCACCTAGAATTTTCAAGTGGCTGTATAAAAAGCAGTTTTTGAGCTTATAGTAGTTATCTTGATAAAGCCTGGGAGAATCTGGGTGAAAGCACTTAATTTTATGTTCTGTTTTGTCGAAATTTGGATTCTATTTCTGGATTAAAAGTATTTTATCCACAGCACGTTTGGTCTCTGGCCGTGGACTTTTTTGTTTTCACTCCAAATATATTCAGATGTCCCAAGTTTATAGTCCTGGGACATACATTTATATAATGTTCAGGGTATTCAATTAGTCTTCTGGTTTTCAGCTCGTCTGAATGGTGACTGGGACTGTCCTGTACCTGTTTGAAAGTCAGACTTAGCACGTGGACAAAGTTAGTTCCACTGTTAGCATCCTACCTGTGGTTGGAGATGCAGGTGGTTTGCTCACCTCTGGGCAGCTTGATATGACAGCACTAAATACTATGGGGGTTCCGCTGCTGTTTCCCTTCACATTTGTTATGACTGCTTTATTGTGACCATGTTCATTCTTCATGTATATGTGTGTGTGTGTATATATATATATATATATATATATATATATATATATATATATATATATATCTGTCTGTACATACACAAGCATATACACCTACATGCTTATTTACATTTCCAATACTGTTGAATGACCACCACTTACCGTCGCATTTACCCACATACGTCTGCTTTAAAGTGCCTTAATCACCTTATATCTGACTGCCATTATTCTGGGCATCATATAAAATTAGCAGCCCTTGCATGGCTTGGACCCGAGAACAGGAACACCATAGTCACTGGTTTCACCACTAAACAATCCGTGATACATTCTGTATGGATGGTAATTAGGATATATGACTTTACTACAGGCATTCCACAATACTAGCAACAAATGTGACAGTCGGTCGGTGTACATATGTATAGTACATGTTACTGTTCATATGTTTCTGAGAGGCATATGTATACATTTGCAAGTATACATATTTATGAATAGGACACATACTTCACAACGACTTATATGTATGTATGTGTGATGTTTAGCTATGCGAATATAAGTATGTACATTTATGGATATATGACTACATATCTGGAGTTATACATGGCCATGTATATGAACAACCGCATACGGGAGGTACCTGTACCGTTTGTATGCAGGGATTGTGTGCATCATTACGACGAGGAATCTGGATGGGGTATACAATTTGTGGACATGTACCATTTGGAAGATGGCTATGGGAAAGCTTCATGGGAACATGTGAAAGGTATATATTCCTGATAATGCATGTGGGGAGATGTGCATCCCTGTCAGGTGTTTAATCCCGGGTCATAGGTTCTGCAGGACTGGGTGGAGGCTGAGCAGGGTTGTGGACAAGTACTGCTAATCTGATTTGTGCCTGGATGTCAACGGGGGTTGACGTCGTGTTATGCCACAAAGTCTAATCTTGAGAACAGACACTTATCTCATGAGGGATGTCCAAAAATTGTGGACGACAATCCCCATTATTCTGGCTATTTGAAAATGTGGTAGGGTAATGCATACATGGGATACCTAGTTTGCAAGCCTGAGACTGCCTAGGGTGAGACTGCCTACTAGATGTGGGTAGAGGGCACTATGTGCAGATATGGCTGCGCCAAACTAGCAGCCTGAGTATGGGTGGTTTTGGTGGACATTCAGTAAGGGGGGGGGGCTGTGGAGGGGATGATGGGTATTCAATTATGTATCCAGGTGTGTTAGGGTTGGATGGCCCAGTTCAGGTCAGACCATTATGTGGGTGTGAGCCGGTAACGTTTCTGTACATGTGTATCGCACATTTTAATGTTCATATGTTTGTGGGATTGTGTTCTGCAGTATGGCCTATCAGGGTGTATTGCTGATGTGAATGCATGTTCTTTGGTTTCCTTTCTGATTCACCCACTGCTCCCCTGTACACCTCCAGTTCACCTATTGTACATCTGACCCAGTCTCCCCTTGGCAAATTATTACATTACCCGTCACCCCCCCTCCCCATATTCCACAAACACACCATCCATCCCTTCTCTGGTTGATGTCCCATGGCACAGACAGCAGTACACCTTGCGTACTCTACATATCTCTGGTACCAATATGGTTGTGAGGGCAACCCTAGCATATTTGATCTTCCACATGCTGTACTTCATGCACAAAGGTACACGCAAATACTTATCTTTCATGACATGGTAGGTAGACCTGGGTAATACCCATTCATCTTTGGGCCGTCCAGACAAGGACGACTTGGACCACGAATGTGCAGATATTGAGCGTATGCTCTTACCATTGGTAGGGTTGCCACCTTTTCAAATGGCCAAAGTGGGACATTTTCGGGACACACATCAGATTTTACAGGCCGACTCATACCCACGGTCAGTACAAAGGCTAGAACTTTACTTTTTTTCCTAAATAAAAGCTTATTCTTGTAGCAGTTTAGTTGCTTATTCTATTTCTTGTAACATTTAGGTATTTTAGATACAGAAATAACTATTTTATACAACTATTACATAAAATATGGGACATAATTATGTCCTACAATCGCAGGACATTTGCCATATGTAATATTTTTGGTAAGGACACAACTGCCCAGAGAAGGACTGTCCCTCACAAAGAGGGACAGATGGTAACCCTAACCATTGGGCTAGGCTTAGCAAAGGGCAACGGTGTGCAAACACACTGCGTTTTGCTTCCACTTGATATAACAATCAACACTACAATGAAATACGGGCATGTGGTTTTAAATGTCATTTGTTCGAGGGATGGGGGCTCAATATTTAGCTATGTGCTTTTGTGTTTACTTTTTATTTTGGTGTTCGCAGAACTTTCTTGTATGCTTTGCATACATTTCAGCATCCACGGAAACTGACAGGAGTGAGTACTATTAGAGGCAGGCTGTACTAGTCAGCATTTTAGGTTGCGCGTCTGCAGCTGACATGTTCACGCCTCTGTGCAGGGCTTAGACATGCCCCCTGCACTCACGCATGTTTCCTGTGCACGTGGACGTTGCGGCAGTGTGCCTTCATTAATATGCATATGGTGCTGCTGCGCCATCTCTATGGTGCATGGTCGGTGCAAGGCTAATGCTGTCCTTGCACCGAGCTTTATGAATCCCGGGGATAGTGGTCAAGTTTAAATTATATGGAAAACCTGATAATAGGAAGATGCAGCATTATTTACATAATAGATGATTATCATAAAAATTATTAATATTTTAGAGGTCATGAAATATGGTAACAGATTATATTGGTGAAGGCGTAGGATAGTACGAGTAGAGAAGGGTAAGGTGTGATAGCGGGGATAGTAGGGATAGATGTGGAAAAGGTATGAGTGTAACCTCAAGAGAGTATGTGTAGATGAAGGGTGGGTAGGGTAAGTTAGTAGTGGTGATAGAGAGAGTATACCAATAATTTCACTTGCGCTTCACATTCCCAGCTTTTTATGAGGTCAGATCTATTTCTCTCTCTAACCTATGCATTGCTTCATCATTTTGTATGCAACAAATACCTGATTTCATTTTGAAGAATAATATATAACATGAAATTCAGTCTCTGGTTCTATTCCTCAGCTTGATAACATAAGCATTTATGGTCTGTGAAGATCTTTGCCGGCTTATAAACAACAAATCTCAAATAAATAACAAGGTCTTTATGGGATGGCAAGAATTATTGAATTAATCACATTCAAATATTTTTGTCTTGTTCATCTTTAAGAAATGTAAAACAGTTACATAAACATGATTTATTCCCCAGAATCATGCAGGAGTGCAGCACATTGAATGTTTTCAGATATTTTAGTTAATTCACTTGCAGTAAGAAACTAGTCAAATTTTTGTGCCAGAATTTCAGATTTCAGTGAATTTTCTTTCTTGTGAAAGAATTCTGAAAGGTGCATTTCAACCATAGTTGCAATATGAATTATACTTTTGTAGTACCAAACACAAACACTATCGAAGGCAAACATATCTCTTTACTTCTGCAGATGTACATCTTTAATTCTGGCATACATTTGTTTGCTATAACACAGTATAATGTTAAGGCACTGAAATAACTTACAGACACAGTAGCTGTAACCTAACCTCCATGACTTCTATGCTCAAGCTACTTTGTGTAAACTTAAGAGTATAGTATATAGCATGCTTGATACTGTAGTCAATTCATTTGTATTACTGCTATAACAATATATGGCAACAATCAGCTCCAACATTCTATCACGAGATATCCTTGTTCATATCATGACTGCAGCCCTCGTCATTTCATAGTCCAGTACAACACATCTGTCCTCCACCACGAGAAAATGTTGTTTAAGATTATGATCACCATGAAGCCCAGTTAGTGCCAGAAGGTTCTTGCACAACTTCAGTCAGAATGTCACAGACATGATTTGCTGAGCTCTTCCTGTGATTAGGAATTACTAAACCTAGAAAGTATGCATTTCCATGCTGATGAAAACAATCCTTCAAGACAAGATTACAGTATTTTTTCCCATTTTACTGGGGATTTAAGAGACTGCAATATTAGAACCAGACACTCAGCAAATGCTACCAGGAAGTTCCTCAGCAGAGATACAAGGAATCTTTTGTCACAATATCTAGTACTTTAGTGTACATTGTGAAGAGTGGAAAGACCATACTATACCATTTTGTGTTAAAAATTAAGTCCAACTTATACATACTGATGGAAAGCCTTATGCAGACCTCACACACTTAGGCACTAAGAGACATACATCATGCTTGACAAACAGTGTTAATTGATCAACAGGTGAACTCATCTTAGTTGTTGTTAGATCAGACGATTACGGGTTCTATTCCCACAACAGGTACTTGGGTTTATTTTGCAGTACTAACTGAGTAGTATAAGTGGGTGCTCTATTCCTGAGTGTGCCCTTCTACAGATGAGACATTAAACTGAGGCACCAACTGCTTGAGTCAGTGGTAGCTCAGGTGGATGTAAAAGGCCCATTGCACTTTATAAAAAAGAGTAGTGAAAGTTTCCAGATGTCCTGGCCAAATTTCTTCAGGCCAGTATGTATCTCCCCTGAAAAGAGGTCACTCTCCTAGTAGGAGCAGCCAGATCAATGAAGTGTAAGTGAATAAATAAATAAAATCAAAGTCAGAAACATTATGACAGCAGTGCTATGACCATCTGAAGGGTGACTGTCCTGAACTTGATATACCAATGTGCTTGTTGACATCACTGAAGTCAGAGAGGGACTATAATCTTTTAAACCTACTGGAATTAAAAGGAGATAAGGATTTTACTCAGACTTCCTTACAAGGAGAAGCAGCTTCTATGAACCCATTATGTGATAGACTCTAGTCTGAG
Source organism: Protopterus annectens (assembly GCF_019279795.1). Taxonomy (NCBI): domain Eukaryota; kingdom Metazoa; phylum Chordata; order Ceratodontiformes; family Protopteridae; genus Protopterus; species Protopterus annectens. Next base: position 729,801,295 of record NC_056734.1, on the reverse strand, counting down.
CCTGAATGCAGAAATAGTTTAGCCCACAAATGGAATTCTTTCTGAGAGAGGGTCTACAAACTCTAGCATGTGGCTGTGATCACATCAAGATCCCTCTGATCCCCTGTAATAGCTTTCCAAACCAGAATACACTAGGCATACTTCCCCAAGATAAATGTAAATGATGCACCTGTGAATCATGGTCTAGTGTATAAACCTCATGAGTGAATTACATGGGTCCCTCATGTTTAATTTCTCCAAATAGTTTGAGTTTCTAATACCTTGACAGGAATGGACCTCATTCCTGAGTCGGTGCATGATTATACTTCATGAAATTAGTACTGCTTCAGTTGTTGATGTTTGTTAAGGATACTCTTCTCAGTATCTATACTTTACTAATAATTGCTTCCTTCTGCAGTTAGTATGGGGTTACATGTATTGGCAACATAGTTGAAAACAGTTAAAAATTATTTTTTTTATTAGTCGTGTTGCTGTTACTACTATTGAAACTGTCTACATCTGTTTATTCCACATTATTCAAGTTTCATCTTGCAAATCCTGGTGTTTATGACTCTCTGTGAACACAAGACACTAAAATCGCTGGATGTAGATATTTCAATGATTAAATCTACTTTTGTCCTTTTTGCTTCGGTTACTACACCTGGTTTTCCTGCATCTGTTTTCTTAACTGTTGGTATGAACATTAGCTCTAGATAATGATGACTGCTGATGAGATACCCCAAACCAATGTGGAAAAATGGGAAAAAGGAGGATGTGGATAATGGATGGATGGTTGGATGGATGCATGGATGGATGGATGCATGGATGGATGGATGGATAGTACTGCTTCATCCCATGTGATCCAAACTTCATCACTGTCAATAATGCTTTGTGGTTAACTTTTCCAGTGCTTCACAGCTACTTGCACGCTGCAGTATGTGCGCAATCCCCAGTGCAACAGTCTTGCCACATTACTGTGCCATTCAGTATGCAGATGCTCAACTATGCAAGTATCACACCAACAAAGAGATGAACAACTATTTTCAGTCCTATTTTACAGAACCTGCATTAGTCCATTTCTACTTTTTAGACTTTGTAAACCAACATGCACATAGCCATAGCCCACTATCCTGAGCCACACTTATTTCATCCTTTGGTTTAAATTCACACCTCCTTAACCATCATTGTATCATGTCTTGTTCAACATGTGATTGTTCTAGGAGTTTTTGTTATTTATTTATTTAGCTGACATTTGTTTAGTGAGAAAGTCTAAATCGGCCAGAAAGTGACCATCTTCAGCAGAGGCCCGGGGAGAAAAGCTCCACGATTATAATCTTTCAAAAATCAAGTGAAGACATTTTAAATCAGAAAGTATGATGTTACACTACAAAACATCAAATACAGATATTTTAAATCACAAAGTATCATGTTACACTACAAATCCTAAATAGTGAAAAATGTAATGAGAATGAAACATTGAACATGTTTCATAGTAAGTGCAATGAAAAACAACAATGTGAGTTGGAGAAAATATATGAGGAAAAACTCAGTAGTCATATTATTTGTTACATAGAGTAGCATGGGCTAAATGAGATCTGAGACAATTATAATAAGACATTTTAAAGCGTTATAAGAGATTATGTGAATAGAGACAGTGAGGGGAAATTAGGAGCTGTCTTAGTATGAGAGATGGTGCTCATATTATGGTTACAGAAGGAAGAAGGGGAGAAACAAGGAGATTATAAGTAGAGTGCATCGTAAGTAAGTATGCAGGAAAGAGAAGTAGGTAGAGGAGAGTTCTGCAGAGATGACATGGATAAGGTAAGTTAGTGGGAAAAATGAAAGGTGTGGAGTAAAAGGCTGGAGAGGGTTGTGAAGTGTGATTTAGGTTGGGGGTGAGAGAAGTATAGTGAGTAAGTTCAGCCAGGAGTTCTGTACACATGCCGATATACATGTGGACTTTCCAGTTTTCTTTCCTTTTATTCTGGTCCTTTTCTGTATCTTTTATTTTTGTTCTGAGTTCTTTATTGACACTGTGAGTTGCAGTTTGATTATTATGCACTGCTGATTTGATTACCATCCCTAGTCCTTTCTGAAAAGCTTCTGCTAAACAAAGGAAATGTTAATCTTAGAATTCTTCTCTTCATGCTTCAGAACTTTCACTATGTCTGGATCTGATGAGGTCAGAAAATAGGTATGCAGTCCCACAACTGCAGAACTATACATGCAGTTAGTTTCAAGGAGGCCCATACATCCTTCAGACTGAGGGATATATAATCTTGGTATACAATATTTTTTTATATCATTTAATAAGGATGAGGTAATCTTTTTTTTTTTTTTTCTCCAATTGACTCTATAATATTTGGGGCCCATCAATCACTCCAATGCTGTAAGTTAGAAGTGGAAGAGCAAATGAATTTATAGTTTGGAGTTTATCCATAGATGTCAAGGCAGTTTTCAATATGAGCTTTATTTTTCTAAAGTATTCTTACTAAGCTCTGTTCTCATTTGTTCATGTTGAATTGCTGACCCTTCACCTATTCTCAAATATTTATAGTCTCTTTCCTGTTCAAATTCCTTCACATCACATTCCTTTCCTGGGTTGAAACATTTTTGGTGCTGCAGCTTTCCTGTTATGGATGTTTTATTTATATAGGTTTTCTGATAATGTCTGGTTCTAACAAAAGATGTAAACATTAAAATCATTAATGGAAAAGTCTTCACAGTTTGTTTTAGGGTTTAAAAGATATCTCTTTCACTGTAGGGATCTTCTTCATAGCACTCTGTTGTAACATTAAATTGCTTCTTCTTCTGTGCACCATTAAAAAGGTACCAGAAGAACATACTGGAGATGACTTCTCATCAAAAAATCCAAGATGGTCTACCAGAGTTCTTCTTTAAGGGAGTAGACCCCAGTTATGTCTTCCTATACAGGCACATTCCAGAACATCCTGCTTTTTCATGCTTCATTACAAAGTTAAACTGGAACGCATGATAGCCAACTGTCAGATACTGTAGACAGAGTCTTAGCCAACCAGCAGATGCTGTAGACAGCTAACTCATTCTTGCACCAAGAATTTGAAAAGGCCAAATGCTTTCTAATGCTGGATGCATTAGGAAGGAATGGAACCTGAAAAGTAGAGCTGCATTGTTGAAGGATCTAAACTCTGGCATGGAAGCTGAAGAGCACACTTTTGTCCACCCTACCCATAGCTTGGGACTATTGTCATGTGCTAGGTGGTGTGGTCTTGGATTTCAGTGTTTAACTGAAAGGATCACTTAAGAATATGCTCTAGATGCCAGGTAAGGATCTCATTTCAGTCATCCAGGGACGTTTGGATGATATAAGCCATCTTAGGAGCTTTAGGATGAATGCACACATGATTCCAGAATGTATATATAATGTTATTAATATGTAGCTCCAGGGGGTGATGACAGTGACCCACAGTTCTCCCTGTATCTTTCCAAGATACTCATTCAGAAATGTCTCATGTATAAGGGAAAGATAGCCACAGAGCAGAACATGATAGATTATATGAGCATGAAGTTTTCTTCAAAGGACTGGGTTACCTGATTTATAGCTGAAGGGAAGAAACTCTCATTATTCTTGCACATCTATAGTTAGGAAAGGCAGGAGCAGATCTGAGTCAATAACGAAGAAGACTTAAAGGAAGAATACAGAAGAAATGGAAAAATAACCAAGTATAGCACAAAGAGGGAAGTAGCCCACGTGGACACTGAGGATGGACAGAGTGGCAGAAATGGAGGGTAAAAGGTTGCAGACTGGAAGGATAATTTTATATGGTACAAGGTGAAAGAGAAGGACCGAGAAAATATTTTTGATGGTTTGAGACTTGGTCACCAAAAAATAAAATAAAAAGAAAGACCAGAATTTATCTAGACCAGTCTTATTATTAAGACTTCAAATGTCATAGTAAGATGTGATTGGGATGACGATTAAGAGGAATGAATAGATTATGTCATCCTACATATAGGAACTGATGACCTGTCAGAGAATACAGTCAAGCTTGTAGCAAACAAGGACATGGTGGAAGCAAAGACTGAGATAGCATGTTTGGAGATAAAGTTAGCATTCTCATAAATATTGAATACATCAACAGTTAGCATATTGAGGGATGAGATAATTAAGAAGTATAGTCATGGGTTGCAGCAGTGGACAGGAGAAGGGTTTGGGACTGTTATGAACAAGGGAAAGACACCTAATCTGTGTCAAGGATTTATTTCACTTCTGACTTGTTTACTAGGATAATGTAGTGAGCCCAGACATCTGCTTTCAGGCATTGATCATTGGCAGAACTCAAACAGTACAGATAATAGAAAATACCAGTCAAAGGAAAAACTGGCAATGTACAGACAAAACAAACCACTGCTATTGTTTCTATATAGACAATCAAGCCCTCTTCAATCAGACTTGAACCCATTCTTTCCTCAGGGGTGGGGAGGGTCTTACCAGACACTCTAGGGCAAGATCCATCTGAAGGATGCTATAATTCAGTTAGCCATTTGGGAGCTGTTACTCTCATAGGCATTGCAACACTGAGATAATTATTTATTTAAAGTTGCAACAACCCTGTTGGTAACACAGACACATGCATCACTACAAGGATCACATATACTTGACATCAGACCTGGACATGTTCCTTCGCCTGTGCCTGATAAGGGCTACAATCAACAGCATGGATGGTCAGGAACATACCTATCTGCCTCTGCCCACTGGCTGTGGCTAGGTTATCCAGTGGAGCAGTGGGCATAACCAGAATGTACAGTCAGCTTAGCAAAGAAGATCCCTTCTGAAACATTGACCACAGAAAAACTGTACTCTAGTGTCAACTGTTTAAACAGATATCATCCTTCATCTTTTATTCACTTGTTAATGTCTTTGAATGTTATAAGCTATATCACAATTTATTCATATTTTAATAGTTTAGCCTTAATTTTCAGAAGAACAATGCAGCTGAGCTCTGGTAGCAATATTTGGCTGTATCTTAAATAATAGTTCTGTAGGATTTCATCAGAAGCATCGGGATGATGAGCAGAACATTTTCTCTGGTTCAGCTGACAAAGTAGTCTCGCAAGCTGAAGATGTGCTAAACTGAGTGAGAGAAGAAACATTACTTATTTCTGAAAAGGCAGCACCATAACATCTGAGTTTGCAAATTCTTGACCGAATATTCACATGTATATGATTTTAGTTACCTCATGAATGTTATAGCAATTAATTTTCTTACAAGGTCAAAGCTACTTTGTTGCACCTTGAAAAGGGTGTTGCTATAACAGTATATACAATCACATATCAAAGAGTGATAAGCATTTCAATATTTTATATATGAGATAGTTTTCATAGGTAGACACAGCTTTTCACTTGGAACAGACTTCTGCACAGAACAAAAAAACATATCCTGTTTAACTTGCCAACAATGTCTTAAAGCTCTACTATTTTTATATACAATGTGTGAATTTCCTTGGAGCATAGGTTGAAAGGTGCAGCTGTTGTTTATAGATTCAGGACAGAAAAAAATCTGTAATCATACCTCTCAACTTCTTAGCACAAAAAGTCTGGACAAAAAAATAATGGGGGGACACAGCCCATAAAATAGTGACAAATTTTAAATATTGCTCTTGTAAACTTAGGTAGTTGCTGGAATAAAAGGTCTTGCATTACCATGCATTTCCTGAAGGATATGAAGACTGAAACTCAAATGCCTATCATTATTTAATGAATTCAATCCTCTCTGATTTGCTACAAAAATCGAGAAAACCAGAAATATTATGAGGAACAGACCAAAAATATCAGGCAAAAATCTAGACATTTGAGAGGTATACATCCTGAAGATAGTATCATACATCCATTGTACAATCATCCTCCAAGAACTACAGATGCAAATGTAGGTTTTTCTGCCAATTGCTTTTTTATTCATTTTTTATTCAAGCATCTATGTCACATAATATTATAGGAGTGTATTTACATTTCATTTTATGAAAAAAGCATTTTCTTTGAGTGCCTCAGGTTCAGAAAGTCTACTTCACTCCTCTAGTACATGGAGTCCTCAGAGGATTTGGAATTTTCATTTATTTGTGAGGAACAACTCAAAATAATTTATGTTATAGCACAGATGGCAGACTTTGCCCAAGATTACTTTTAAGTCAGTTGTTCATAGGTAGGTATTAGGCTATCGGCCCAAGGGCCTACGTAAGTCTAGCCAACAAGGTTTCCTGGCTTACAGCACCCAAGAAAGTTATTTTCCTGTACCATTGTTGAGCAGAGACACAGAAGTGATCCCTGAGGTGTATTTCCTATTTCCCATCATATTTGGCCTCCTGAAGAGTAATTTTTGGTTCTTGGATGAGTCTGGGGATGCCACTCAGTATGGCTCAGCTACTACAGGCAGGATGTTTACTGCATGTTGCATTCTGCACTACATGCCATACACTGGTATTGTGGTGAAGTGACCCATGCTGTCACTGCAGCTCCCAGGTCTTGTCCTGCTATGACTAATGGTGACCAGCCTACAACAGTAGTAAGGGACCTCATGAATCAGGCTCATGCACAGCATGCAGATGCCCAGGTAAAGAGGCAACATCTAGATCAGAGCTATGCACCATGACATTCAGGTAGTGTTTCCTTTCTTGTAAAAGCACGTACAGTATAATGATGCATATGGTGGTATCTGTGGGCTATGCTGTGTAGTGCATGATCTAATATCACCATCCATCTGACATTCCTTCTCATCTTTAAATAATTATTTTTTTTATTTTAGAATGGGTACTCATATTATTGTTGGTAAAAGTCATGCCTGAGTACTCACTGACTGCTGCTCAGTGATGTTGTAAGGCATCATATATGGGATAATCACACGTTTAACAGTTTTGGACAGTAAATTAAAGTCAGGTGATATGCCTGATTATGACATACCGAATGTTCTGAAGTGGTACAATTAGCAAAAAGTGTTATTTTAGTATTTAAAATGAGTTCATACTTTCAACTGAATGAAAAACATGTAAAATATTTTTTGTATATTAGGCATATAATCAACACTTTGTTTTTGATAAATAACAAGGTCTTAATTGTCAAATGTTGTATAAAAGGAGGTTTCCTAAAAATAGCAAACTATCCTTTACCTAGGTGCATGATGTGTACTGAACTCTGTTATTGAGAATCAGCTATAATGTTTATTTCTAATTTAAACTTGCAAACCCAAGTGAGCTATTTTTTGATTGTAGATTATTATATAAACCTGTATATCTGCCTCTGGTATCTTCTTGGATTTACACTAGTGGTGTGTGTGCACAGGCAGTTTGACCAGAAACTTACTAAACTACAGTTGCTAGCAGTATCTCTGCTGCAAAGTGCAAACTATATTTTGGGTCATATATATTACAGGGTTATAGGATCATAGGATCATAGATGGTTATTAGGCTAATGACCTTAGAGGCTTTTTAAGTCTAGCTATTCACATCCCAATTTTTCCCAATTATTAATGTCCATGGGCTAGAACAGCTTTGGCATATACTTGTGCCTTAGGACATCTAGAAACTACCCCTGTCTATAAGGGTCACAGGTAACAAGCCGGGGTGATTTTGTGATTTCACATCCATTGGGAAACTGCATTTGAATCAACTGAAAGAAGAGCTCTGCTTCACAAGAAGTCTGTTCCAGAGAAGGGGTAATCCCTGAGGCACATGCCTGTCCCTCCAATATGTTTTGCTTTTCAAGCTGAAACACCTAACCAGTATAAAAATGGATACAGGAAAGCAAGGTAGACACAAGCACATAAACATTTAGAATCAAAACCAGGAGCTGTATGATTCCAATAAAAACTACAAAAGGAGCCAGAATTTGGTTGTTAGACACTGGAAGAGATTCATTCAGGATCTGAAAGATGCCCCAATATTAAGGCACCAGAAATCAAAAACTGTAAGGGATGTCGGTATAAGAGCTGAAATTGAAGTAACAGGGAATTCTAAAGTTAAAAATAGTACAAAACAGAAATTATCACAAAAGATTTACAAGTAGCATTCACACATAAACTGAGACTGACAGAGAAAATGACACAAGTGAAGACCCTCAGAACAGAGTGGTGAAACTGAGATATGCAATTAATGCAGAGTTGGGAGCATTTTCTGTTAAAGTAGAAAATGCAATTGCGAGTGAACTCTAAACATCAGGAATATGTAAACCAAAAAAATAAAATTAACAATGAATTTTGTTTTGACATATGATTAATATTGAGAAGGCAACACAGAAATAAAGAAAGAGAACGGGTTGTATCAACTTCCATTAAGGCAGAGGTAGAGCAATGTAAGAGAAACAGGAGTATTCAAGAGTCCTATGCTAAAATGCAGGAAAGTATTGATTTGTGTTTTGAACTAAACTTTGTGGGGAAGGACATCAAACTGCAGTGCCAGTGCTTTTAAGGGAAAGAAAATTCCCTTCCAGCTCAAGGCAGGTTACTGAAGAAAGTAGTCCTGAGGTAGTGGACCTAAAAAATTAGCCATAAAAGAAGGTGCACCTGCCAGGTACATTGTTAACTGTGCATCAAATGAACTAAGAAATATAAATATAGCTACACGAAATACACTTACTGGTACAAGGTACATATGGCAGCATATGTGCCAATACTGCTAAACTAATATAGTTCATACCTATTTACTAATAACAAACGTGTGCTCTAAACTGTCAAATAAAAAGTAAAAATTGTTCTAAAGCTTGCCCTGCATAGCTCAGGCAACATGCATCTTCATGCATGTTTGCAAGGTTGGAATGAGCTATGTGACAAACTGTTACTACAGTTCTTGTCCGATAAAACGAAACATACTAAGGCTGTCAGCTGAAGAGGAATTGTCTAGTGAATCATCTGCAACAAGACATTTGCTAGCACAAAACAGAGTATTTGACTTTCCATCCCATCTCTAAAGTGCATTTTTATTGGTGGGAGGCATGACTGTAAAGAGCTGAAACTATGTTTTAGCTTACAATTTAATAAAGATAAAGTACTAACAGCAAGAAGGATGGGTGTGTCTCCTGCATATAGTATTATTCTGAAAGGTCCACATCAACTTACCATGCTAAAGAATCCATCCACAACCCCTTTTCCCCACTTTTGTATATAGGTTTGGGTGATCACCTCAATAGTGACAATCATCCAGAGTCAAGGTCTACACTTCCAGGTGGCTACCCTGCTGTGGTAATTCTTGCACACCACATCCTCACACCTATGGCCAATTTAGCATGTCCAGTCCACCTACTGCACATCTTTGAAATGTGGGAAGAAACTGGAACACCTGGAAAAGACCCACATGAACATAAAGAGGACATGGAGACTTCACACAAAAGGCACCCCAGCCAAGAATCGAACCAGGGAGCCTCTGTGCCACTTGCCATACTAAAGAATAAAGACTTTAAATAAGAGAGAAAGTAGCAGAGCCATGGGGGTCCTGAAAGTGACATTTAATTATTTCTCCTTACTGACTGGAACCTATTTTCTAATTAAGTAACAAACTATGGACACAGAGGGATGGAATGATGCTAGACATACTATTTAGTGGTGAGATATAATCAAAGATACCAAAAACTGTCAGCAGGTCTAAGAGATCAGGTCCAATGTCTTTAATGCTGCTTAGCTGGTCACATACGGAATCAATGACAGTATTTAATGCTATGTCTGATCCACATGCTAGTCTTAAGCCACATTCTGTTGGAATTAAATTTATAATAATTTAGATGATGTAGGAGATGACAGGACATACATTTAGCATTTGCTTTTCAGAGAAAGAGGAAAATAAAGTAAGTTGCCTTCTACTTGTTTAAGTGACAGTGATGTATCAGGGTACAGTAAGCTAATGGGTTTGTAGTTGCATAGGCCCAAAGATGTATAGGGGGACAGCAAGGTAATGGGTTCCTAGTTGTGTAGGTCCAATTATGCACCAAAAGACAGTAAGGTAATGGGTCACTAGTTGTTTATGGCTAATGAGGCATTGGGGGACAGTAAAGTAAAGAGTCTCTAGTTATGTAGGCAGCCAGTGATGCATCAGGAGGACAGTAAGGTAATGGGCATCCATTTGCATAGGGCCAGAAATGCACCATTTTTATACAGTAGCATAATAACTAGCTTTTCCCAGATAGCTGGAATAAGGCCTTCATTGAAAGAGTGATTGTTCAGTACTGTTAGTGGGATTTATGCAATAGCAGATGCAAAAAGCTGTAGGTAATCTAGCATACATTTGTGTACTGATACTCATTCAGCATTTACTTTAAGAAGTTTACTCACCTGATTAGCTATAACAGCGGGGATGGAGACAACTGTCTATTCTGCATGATGAGACTTATGGCGCTCATAAAACATGATAGACATACTTACTATCCTCTTCTTGACGTTGACCAAGACACCCAGGAGTATGTTACGACAACTATTCCGTATTGCAACACTTGTTTCACTTTTGTGAAGTAGCAGAAATATGGTATGTTTCTACTTACTGAAAGTATATACTTGCATACTTTAATTTAAATGAAAGTGGATAGACTATACCAAAATATCATCAGCTTAGCTCATAAATATGAACCATGTCATTTTCTGTTCACATTGTTCAGCAGACTCTCACATGGCCAGGAGTGTCTGGACCTGGATTCTTCTTACCTTCAGCCAATAAAAGGGATTTAAAGACTATAACACTAGTAAGATAATCTGCAAATCACAAGGAAGTAATGGTAGACTCAGAAAAAATGTTTTAAATGATTTTACATGAAAATTGTCAGCATAGGCAGAATATGGATGTGAAGATGCCACTTTTCTCTTTCACTAGAGAAACAACTACATTTATTGATTTCCACAATTATGTTTCTATAACAGACTGCATATTAGGAAATAATGGACTGTTTACCTGTTTGCAGTTTCCTATTGTGTGCTTCGTTCCTCACTACTCTTTTTTAATCAAGAAACATCTTTATTAAATTATCACATATGACATAGGCAATCATACATTTACATAAATTAAAACAAGTCATGTTCACATATTTTCACTGACAGACACTATATATCACATATAATCTTCTATACAGTCACTGTTAATCAAACATTACATAGCTCATTCAGTTTCTGCTTTCATTTAAACCACATTCCTCCTCCAAAACATTATTCTGCATGTATTGTTCTTACAATTTCCATTTTTCTTCTATGCAATTTGCTCCTACCCTTTTCTAAAGATCTTACTTCCAGTTATTTTATATATGTTACTATATTTATTACTTCTAGTATGTGTGATTTAGAATTTGATTTCCATATCTTCTAGTAATTACTTTTTTATCCGCCACCAGAATTAAACTCAGCAAGGTGACGCTATGTCTAGGCAATTGTGATTCTGTACCACAGCTCAAAAAATAATTTCCTTAGTTACACCAAGCATTTAACATATTAAGGAGACCATCCTTAAGCTACTGACTCCAAGTGTTGTCATACTTGATCATGAAAGATTTGAATTCTGAACTATTCAAGGCACTGATGACTATTTTACCATGAAGTGTTTTAGTTCAACATCAGTTATCAAGGCAGCATAGAATAGTGGTCTGTAGAATGACGTTGGTGATCAAGAAGAGGAGAAGGAGTGTAAGGGCAGCACCAAGGATCAAATGGTGGAAATTGAAAAATGGTGATTGTGAGGTGGAGTTCATTCAAGAGTTAAGATGGGCACTGGGTGGCAGTGAAGAGTTACTGAGCAGCTGGGTAACTACAGCAGAGCTAGTAAGGGAGACCGCTAGAAAGGTGCTTGATATGACATCTGGACAGAGGAAGGAGGACAAGGAGATCTGGTGGTGGAATGAGGAAGTACAAGATAGTATACGGAGAAAGAGGTTTGCAAAGAAGAAGTGGGATTGTCAGAGAAATGAAGAAAGTAGACAGGAGTATAAGGAGATGAGGTGCATGGCAAAGAGCGAGGTGGCAAAGGCTAAGGATAAGGCATATAGAGAGTTGTATGAAAGGCTAGACACTAAGGATGGAGAAAAAGACCTGTACTGATTGACTAGACAAAGGGACCAAGCTAGAAAAGATGTGCAGCAGGTAAGGGTGATAAAGGAAAATGAGGGAAATGTATTCACAAGCGAGAAGAGTGTGTTGAACAGATGGAAAGAGTACTTTGAGGGGATGTTGAATGAAGAGAATGAGAGAGAGAAGGTTGGATGATGTGGGGATAGTGAATCAGGAAGTGCAGTGGATAAATAAGGAGGAATTAAGGATAGCTATGAAGAGGATGAAGAATGGAAAGGCTGTTGGTCCAGATGACATACCTGTGGAAGCTTGGAGGTGTTTAGGTGAAATGGCAGTGGAATTTTTAACCAGATTGTTTAATGAAATCTTGGAAAGTGAGAGGATGCCTGAGGAGTGGAGAAAAGTGTTTTGGTACAGAGTTTTAAGAATAAGGGTGATGTGCAGAGCTGTAGTAACTACAGAAGTATAAAACTGATCAGTCACAGCATGAAATTATGGGAAAGAGTAGTAGAAGCTAGGTTAAGAAGGGAGGTGATGATTAATGATCAGCAGTATGGTTTCATGCCAGGAAAGAGCACTGCAGATACAATGTTCACTCTGAGAGTGTTGATGAAGAAGTACAGAGAAGGTCAGAAGGAGTTGCACTGTGTCTTTGTGGACTTAGAGAAAGCATATGACAGGGTGCCTAGAGAGGAGTTGTGCTATTGTATGAGGAAGTTGAGAGTAGCAGAGAAGTATGTAAGAGTGCTACAGGATATGTACAAGGGTAGTGTGACAGCAGTGAGATCTGCAATGGGAGTGACAGATGCGTTTAAGGTGGAGGTGGGATTACATCAAGGATCATCTCTGAGCCCTTTCTTATTTGCAGTGCTGATGGACAGGTTGACAGATGAGATCAGACAGGAGTCCCCATGGACTATGCTGTTTGCAGATGACATTGTGATATGTAGTGAGAGTAGGGAACAGGTTGAGGAGACCCTGGAGAGGTGGAGATATGCTCTAGAGAGGAGAGGGATGAAGGTCAACAGGACTAAGACAGAATATATGTGTTTGAATGAGAGGGAGGATAGAGGAATGGTGAGGATGTAGGGATTAGAGCTGGCAAAGGTGGATGAGTTTAAATACTTGGGATCAACAGTTCAGAGTAATGGCGAGTGTGGAAGAGATGTAAAGAAGAGAGTACAGGCAGAGTGGAGTGGGTGTAGAAGAGTGTCAGTAGTGATTTGTGATAGACGAGTACCAGTAAAACTGAAAGGAAGGTCTACAAGAGGGTAGTGAGACCAGCTATGTTATATGGGTTGGAGACAGTGGCATTGACAAAAGGGCAGGAGTCAGAGCTGGATGTGGCAGAGTTAAAGATGTTAAGATTTGCACTGGGTGTGACAAGGGTAGACAGGATTAGGAATACGTATATTAGAGGGTCAGCCCATTTGGACGATTTGGAGACAGAGCCAGAGAGGCGAGATTGCGCTGGTTTGGACATGTGCTGAGGAGGGATGCTAGGTATATTGGGAAAAGAATGCTAAGGATGGAACTGCCAGGTAAGAGGAAAACAGGAAAGCCTAAGATAAGGTTTATGGATGTGGTGAGAGAGGACATGCAGGTGGCTGGTGTGACAGAGCAAGATGCAGAGGACAGGAAGAAATGGAAACAGATGATCCGCTGTGGCGACCCCTAATGGGAATAGCCAAAAAAAAAGATCAATTATCAATGATCCCAAATGCAACTGAGTTTTAATAACAGCTTGCTTCTTGAATGTAGGCAGGTGGTCAGGTATGATGCAGCCAGCATTAATCAGTGGGTGCAGAATAAGGGATAAACTTTATTCAGAATTCGAACCATGAGGTATTTATATACTCCATGTTTGCAATTGCAGAGACTGGCAGATCATCAAAAGAGGTCCTTCTGTGTCCGTACTGCTTAAATGCTACTGAAAAATAAGCAAGGGACCAAACCCCCATACATCTCGACTGTCCCTGATTTTCAGGGACATCCCTGATTTTGACTCAAATTTTAGGTCTGTCCCTCTTAATCCCTCTTAACACTGGAGACTGTTGGAGAAAAGGTGATGAATTCTACTTACTAAATAATGATAGTAATTAAAGTTCTAGACTTCTTTTAGTTTAGAAACTATATATTAATTCTATTTTTTTATTCTGTTAATGTCTCAAGTTAAATAATTCCAATATTTTAAAAGTGTACCTGATTATTTCTGGATTTGTCCCTAATTCTGTTGCAATTTGTCCCTGATTGGTTGAGAGCTACCAAGTACATTCTTTAGTCAGAGAACTTCTGTCTGAGGGCTTATCCTTATGACTTCTAAAAGTGTATACTGGCTGACTACCTTATGGAAAATGAGTTAGAATGGCCATGCAGTTAGGCTATAAAGACTTGCAGGAATATAATCTCTGCTTATATCTTCTTAGTTTAAAAATAACCCATAATATGTTGTCATGTATTAGTATAAATACAATCCATAAAATCTTGTTATGTAATAGTATAAATGATACCCATAGAACGATGTCATGCACTAGTATAAATACAACCCATAGAATCTTGTTATGTGCTAGTATAAATGATACCCATAGAACAGTGTCATGTAGTAGTGTAAATATAACCCATAGAATCTTGTTATGTGCTAGTATAAATGATAAATCAAAGGCAGATGTGTCCCAGTGACCAACAAATGAATAAAAAATCACCAACCAGTGGCAAAGACTTCACTAGGAAAACGAAAACTATGCTGGAAAAACTGATTTATTGTAAAAAACAGTGGTTAAGCGCTTTCTACAGTACTAGACTGTCTTCATCAGAACAACTTTTGATAAAATTAATTAACTTATATATTAAAAACACTCTGAAAACCCGCCCTTAATAACAATTATTCAATTAAACCATTGTCAATGAATCAATAAAACTTTGTTGCCTCATAGCATAAACTGCCATGCATTGAAATATCAGTTTAAAATAACAGTTTAAAATATCAGTTTAAAATAAGATATGTTAGATACCTGGATGACATCTTTATTTTATGGGAGGGTGAAGTTCAGGTGTTGTTGGAATTTATGAATTATATCAACAACACCACTGAATATCTCAAGTTCACCCACCAGTATGATAATAATGGTATCAACTATCTTGATGTTTTCATCTACAACAAGGGTGATGATTTCCAATCTCGTATCTTCAGAAAAGTTACGTTCAGTAATGGGTACCTACATTACAGCAGTGCACATACATATAATACCAAAAGGGGCATTATCAAGGGGCAGTGTACACGGGCTGCTCGTATGACCACAGAAAGAGATTGTATGCTTAAAGAATTGGATTACATTGGGCAGTTATTCATGGACAAGGGGTATCCTCACAAGATGGTTAAGGACATTATATGGTATGTCAGTAAGGAATGGGGACATAAATACAAACCACTATTGGGGGTGGGTATTGCTAAGCACCCTGTCACAAGTGATGAAACTAACAAGCCTGATACGGCAGTTACTGACAACATACACACAAAATCATGCTTTATTAAATATGGTAGGCATTCTTGTGAGGTCAAGAATATTATTACAAAGAACTGGAACATCTTGACCAGTGACCAGGGAATAAAAAATAAGATCACTGAAAGGCCACATTTTGTTTATAAAACAGGAAATAACCTTAAAAGAATTATAGAAATTAAATCTAATTGTCAACAGATTATTAAGGTACGGAAGACAGGTACCAAAAAATGTGGTCAATGTAATTATTGCAAATACATTTTGGATACACCAAGTATTATTCTCAAAAATTGTTTAAAAAGTAAGATTTGGTTCTCCAATGGTAATTGTCTGACTAAACACATCATATATCTAAGTGTTTGTCAAACTTGTATGAGTTACTATGTGGGGAAGACTGATCGTAGTTTAAAGAACAGAATATACGACCATACATATTGTATGAGGAAGTGTGATGTTAATAATGCATTATCAAGACATCTTATTAACAGTCCGCAGTGCAAGATGTTTAAATTTGCTATTTTGGAAGTCATTACTCCTAACCCTCGAGGAGGTAACATCAAGGCAGTAGTGGGGGAAAGGGAAATTAAGTGGCAGATTAAGTTAGATGCAGCCACCCCCCCGGGCCTTAATGAAATGATCCCTACTAAACCCTTAGTCAGGGTTTAATTTGACTAAATGTATTTTTCAAAGTATCTCACATATTCATTATTGCTCTATTTTTAGACTATTTAGTTGTAGATTTAAAACTATCTGGTAGTTTCATACATATTGGTAGTATTTTACATACTTATATTGTTTATTTTTGCACATAACATCTCTACAAAAGGTTTAGGCATTTACACTGGTATTATGTTAAAGGTGTTTAATAATTTTTATTAGTGCAAAATGCAAGTATTTAATTAGTTAATACTGTTGAAATTTTGTCATTTTGGTTATATATTCTACAGGTATTTCATACCTATGTAAATGGTTGTTTTTGTGTCAGTGTCATTGTTCTGTATAAATATTATATATTGATTTTATTTTAAACTGATATTTCAATGCATGGCAGTTTATGCTATGAGGCAACAAAGTTTTATTGATTCATTGACAATGGTTTAATTGAACAATTGTTATTAAGGGCGGGTTTTCAGAGTGTTTTTAATATATAAGTTAATTAATTTTATCAAAAGTTGTTCTGATGAAGACAGTCTAGTACTGTAGAAAGCGCTTAACCACTGTTTTTTACAATAAATCAGTTTTTCCAGCATAGTTTTCATTTTCCTAGTGAAGTCTTTGCCACTGGTTGGTGATTTTTTATTCACTAGTATAAATGATATCCATAGAATGGTGTCATGTACTATTTATTTATTTTTTATTTTACATTTGTTGACTGGCATAGTCTGACTGGATACATGTCCATTTTCAGCGGGGGCCCAGGGAGAAAAGCTCCACAGATGGTTTCATATACAATCATTACAATATGCATATAGATCATGACTCTTCATAACATTTTACATATAGAACACATTTTACAGTCAAGTTGAATTTTTAGAAATATAACACATTTTATAGTCCAGTTTGATTAATACAGTCTAACCGTCTTCTAAACTAGCTTAACAAAGATAATTGAGTACCACTTACAGACATAGAACTAGTAAACCAGTATGCATCAAGATTTAGTCAGGCTTGGAGCAGGGACATGTACTAGTATAAATACAACCCATAGAATCTTGTTATGCACTAGTATAAATGATACCCATAGAACAGTGTCATGCACTAGTATACACAGAACCAATAGAATCGTGTTATGTACTAGTATAAATGATACCCATAGAACAATGTCATGCACTAGTATAAATAGAACCAATAGAATCATGTTATGTACTAGTATAGATGATACCCATAGAATGCTGTCATGCACTAGTTTAATTACAAGGTCAGACAGGATATATGCACATACTGTTCTAAGTGTCTCATCTCCATCTATCAAGATGTTTATAACTACAGCCTTATGATCAATAATCAAAAAAGTTATAGAAGATCTTAGGAGTTTAGACTATCATGGTAAGAAACCCCATAAAATCTTCATATTTATATGCTCTTTCATTCTTTATTCTGTATATTCAGAGGTTGAAATTTAAAAGTTAAACACATGTTTTTTAAACCATATATCTATAATAGTTACCTGTTTTGCCTTCATCACAACTATGTAATTTACTTTAAAGCTTTCAAGACATAGAAAAATGCATTATTTAAAATTTGATGATTAAATTAACCTATGTTTTTTCCATATAATAGTCCACCAAAAACTGCATACAGCATATTAAAATAGAGATTAAAATTACATCACTGATGAATGATATATGTATCCATTACATTAAGGAAATATTACATACAATGAGGAAGTTCAGGCAAGATATACTGCAGATGCTGTCAAGAAAAGAGATACAGTAAATTCACTTTCTGTTCATAGGTTCATAGATTAGTACTAGGCTAGCTGTAATTGCAGGCCATTTTAAGCCTAGCCAGTTTCCCTTATCTGCTTAAATTAATCTATAAAGTTTGGTGTTAGACTGAACCTATCCATCATGTGGCTGATAATGATATATCACCCTTAGAGAGATACAGAGAATAACTGGATCAATACCATAGATAATCTGATGGATAAAGCATTTAAGAGATGCCTGTATCCCACCTATCACCTACCATCAGACTGTGACTTGATTTCAACTACACTTTATTGATGTTAAACCCCAGCATTACAAGCAATCCAGAATAACACTAACAGTCATTGCAAAACAGACATCATACTTATCTTAACTCATTTAGAATGTAAACAATATGGTAAAGCACACCAGAAACTGCTGAATGCAGTTTGATTAAGATGCAAAATCAAACAAATGTAAAATCAAATGCTTCAACCATGGAGAGGATGTTATACAAATGAGCCATTATATACATCTCATGCTGTAATACATTCATTTCTGTGTTGGAAAAACTAATACACTCCTCAAGAATATAATTTTATACAACCTAAGTGATCTAAGGCTCCAAAATAAAACCAATGCCTTAAGCCAGCATATCTCTGCTCATCCTCACCATAAATTCATTTTATGGTTCTGGAAATTATAAAAGGGAGTCCAAGATGTGGTGATATAGTTAATAGAACTGAGATAAATGAACTAAGATGGATCACAGACTTACAGGCTGATAAAAAAACAGGACTAAATGGAATGGCTCCTTTAAAATTCCTATTAAAGGGGCGGAAACTAAGAAATGAAATCCTAACCTCATTGGTTGTTTAAGATATCAGACCACTTCTCAATTATTTAAGTGCAGCTGTCTCTTATATTCTAGAATATCTGAGGAAGGCATCAAGCCGAAAGTGCTTATCTTAGAGCTCTTATACATATATTTTTATCATGTTTTATTTGTGATTTCTTATGAGTTTTATATTTTCTATTAAAGTTTACATCTGATTTTAGTTGTATGCCATCCTCTACATGGTTGCAGCATTTCATTTTGTATTTGTTTCATTTATAATGTAGAGTGAGAGTGATAGGGACAGATTTTAAATACTACCCTTATAAATGTAGAAAGTTGCTAAAATAAAATGTACTTACTCCTGCTCAAGAAAAGAAGATGACATGAAGTTTGAATTCAGGAGTCGTGCCCTATGGTGTCACCTTAAATGTTGCACTCTTCCAAGTGGAATTAATAACACACTTACCAACATCATCTGTCTAACCAGGCTGGTGCAGTAAGGAGTTCCTCCAGGCTCTATGAGATCCTACCTGCTATGATAGAGTAACTCTTAATGAACTTTCCTTAGCTTAACCTCTGGATGGCCAAAGTCCATTACCAAACTCAGGATACTGGCACATGGGAACATTCCTGTAATCATAAGGTTGGGGGTTGGTGTAATGATTAAGGTGTTTACCTCACTGACACAAGGTACAGAGTTTTATCCTTGAAAGGGAAATTTGCTAGGCTTAAAATAGCCCCCAAGAACAGCTAACATAGTACTCACCTATGAACTTATTAGCATGTTCCTGGAATGGTGAAACAATTGAAGACATTTTAACTCAACAGATTTGAAGAAATTCACAATCATTAAATTTTACAGAGTTTTTTTTGATGATCCAACAAATCAGTGCTGGTTAGTGTAAGTTTGAGGATTTTAGCAGAGTGAGTACAATAAGGTGGCATAGAATCCAAGAAAATCTATTTAAAAGATAGTATCTATTTGCATTGGTTATATTATATTTGTCTGACAGCAGAAAGGTTTAGCCTATCTAGCATTTCTCTTCATAGTTTCTATATATCTTTCATATATCTCTTTCCTTTTTTCTTTTATCACCTTGTCCGATGTCACTTTGATTCTGCAGAGTCCACAGGCACCATTCTATACCATTCTTAAGTTAGCAGTCCTGTCCATAAAGAGGTACTTCTACAGGTCAAATTAAATTAAATTGAATAAAAACGATAGATGAATCCAACATACCTGCCCCTCCCCCCAAGAAAAAAAATTGCCAAAGTGACTACAAAAATAATAGTTAAAATGCCTAGCAGGCACTGTCTTAGATAACAATAGGTATGGAAGTCCAGCGTTATACTTAGTCCATCTCATGCAGTCAAGTGGTAGACCTTCCACTCTTGTCTAAAACCCAAATCTATTTGGCGTTCTCTGAGTTCTGATTCATATTCATAACAAACTATTAAAAATGCAGCTGATTCAAACTTTATATGTATTGATTAAGCAACTCAAAATGAAAACAATTGGTTGATGCTTCATGATCTTATTAGATGTCTTCTGATTCTTCTGTATGTCTCTGAAATAATCTGAGTGCCTTTAATCTTTGCTGCTAGATAAGCCATTGCATTCCATCTACTCCTTATACAGGTTTAACCATTTCCATGTGTTTTCCATTAGACAGTCACAAAATATACTGCCATATTTTAGTCTTGTTCTAGCTAGAATAAAGTACACATCTGTTATATCCTGGGAACTTCTAGATCTCAAATAT
Source organism: Protopterus annectens (assembly GCF_019279795.1). Classification (NCBI taxonomy): domain Eukaryota; kingdom Metazoa; phylum Chordata; order Ceratodontiformes; family Protopteridae; genus Protopterus; species Protopterus annectens. Next base: position 729,780,805 of record NC_056734.1, on the reverse strand, counting down.
CTGAATATAAACCCCCCATTAATTATTAAACAGTCCTTACACATAATGGCAGTATAAGTGATTGATGACAAATTGTCTTGATACAGTTCTCAAATCCTTGTAATTATGGACTTTTTCTAATGGCTCTCAAATAACATTGTATGCTGAATGGCCTGGAGCTGAATGCCATCTATTTCCTCATTTTGATGTTCACGGTAGCATGGGAACAGTACAAGGCAAGCAATCACAGATGGCTAGCTATATGCTCTTTAAGAATACACACTGAAATGTTCTTGCCATCCTTTACATGTATGCACTTAATAATGCCACTGTGATGATCATCCACTGGACCAGTAATCAAGGAGCCTCAATCCTCACCACTAGCACCAGCAGGGGACGTACACTTGGAGGATAGCAAATACACACACAGTATTTCCAGCTGCAGCTCTCTGCATCAATTACAATTTCCCATAAGAGCACACAGTCTGGGGTTGGTTTCTCCCTATTTCCCCAGATCCCCAGAAAGATTCCCCAGTGGCACAACTATAGAGTTGAGATCTCAGCTGAGTGGCCAAGCCAAGACCTCCAGCACCCTCTCTGTCCAACCAGTGCTTCGTGTCCCTGCCCAAGTAGCTGACACATGCACATTCTTTGAGGTTTGATTTACACACACACACACACACACACACACACACACACACACACACACCTGGGAAGGCTGACACAGATTTAATAGCTATGCCCCCTTCTGACCAGACTATAAGGTAGTTATTACTGCCACCAGTCACTCCTTATTAGTACTTTAGAGCCCTTAATAAATAAAGGGTGTCAAATCTTACTGTGTAATATTAATACTAAAACAGATGGTAGTTTGATATCTTACATTTTTTAGTTTTCATTGAATTATGCTATCTTAGGACAGGACATAGCACATTTCTAATTTTGAATTTTGTACAGTGTGTATGTAGTGCTGTTGGTCTCTTTGCCCACCCTTCTTTGATCTTTTTATTACAGGAAAGTCTTCCTAGTATTTTAAAATGTTCTTAGAACCCTTGAGAATTTGATACCTTACGATGAGGACATTTCAAAATTTATTTGCATTAAGTTCTGCCACAATGTGAACCTTAAGTCCAAGAGAAGCATTCTATGCCTGCAAGTTGGGTATGTAGATAACGACATTAGTTTATTTATAGCGAGGCATTTCTGTAGTTGGTGCCAAAGGTAGTTTGTAAATCTCTGTCCACATGTAAGTCTGCTTTATATTTTTAATCTCTAGTTGACCATTTGAATATTGCAGGGGAGTCTTCCTCCCACACATTTTTTCTGGATGTTTTCTATTCTTTTTTTTTTTTTTAGAATGTGTTTTGTAGCCATTAAACGAATGTCCCACAGTTCGTGCGACACATTTTAAGATGATACAAGCAGCAATTTCTGTTTCCAGCACATTCTTTGCCATAGTGTGAGCATAAAAGCACTGCAGAATTGAGTCAGATCCACATGTCGGACATATAAAGTACTAAGGTTGTAATATATTGGAATTATTCTATTTCACTAGGGAGTGGGTGGGTATTAATTCTTTCAGCTTTCTTTCAGGTCTTTAGCAAGGATTTTTGTAGCCATTTCATTGACTCTGCCAAGCGCCTCAAATGTCCAGCATTCAGTAACAGTGCCATATAAATGTTTCATCCAGATCTGTAGAAAAATTATTTGTAGCCGTTTCACAGACTCTGCATAGCGACTCAAGTGTCCAGCATTTCATAACAAAATATGCAGGTACATACCATTTCAGCAAAGTTTACAGTTGCTTTTCAGTAGTTGACTGCTTTAAGTATTTCTGAAGCAAGTTGGGATCTGATTTCAGAATGCTGTTTTGACGTATACAATTTAATATTTCATTCTTAATCCAAATCTTGATAAATGATTGGTGATTATTTAACTTGGATGTTTATAATGTATGTTTACCAGAATAGGAGCTCTGATCAGTAGAGCAATTTTCTTACTAATTTAAGGTGTCAAATGAGTAGATCTGGCTTTCTTTTAATTTTTCCCCCTTTAATTTCAGATTTCCTTTAAATTGATAATTGATTCTGCATTGAAGGTGTGCATTTTTGGGAGTAATTGGCAGAAGTAACCCCCTGAAACTTGTATGCTGGGTTGAATCTGGAAATAGGCAGATCGTATTGTAACTTGATCAGAGTAGTTGGGTGTCCAATAGGTGATTTTGTTTCATTATCTTTTGCCAAATAGTTGTGCCAAATAAATTAAGCATTTGGACCAGTAAGGACTGTTGAAGGTTTAGTGGGTACACTAGCAGGTCTGATTTCAATGGGTTTGAGAGTGTTCATCATCTTGGTTGCAGAAGAACTTGAATTAACCATGCTTTCCTTTGTGGGTGTGGTTGCCAAAATTATCAGAAGTCTTTTAAGACTGATTTTTTTCCCCCGTAGTATGTCTTAGTCATTATTTCTTAATAGTTGGTGTGAAACCTATGTTGTGATGAGAACACAAGTGGGTAGGATTTGTTTTCAACATAGTTTTTGCCATAGTGAGACTAAGAGTACAGGATTGAGAAAGTCTGCAATCAGGCATTTAAAGGAGTTTGTATTTTTTCAGGTAGGAAATGTGTGTGTGGGGGGGGGTACTGATTCTTTGTACTTTCTTCAAAGTCTTTAGCAGGGATTTTTCTAGCCAGTTCATGGACTCCACATAGTCACTCGAGTGTCCAGCATTCAGTGACAGTGTCATAATCGTGTAAAAAATGTTTTGTTTAGAGCAAGTAGCTACTGAAGTGCCCATCGTTCCATGTCTGCACTGTGTACACATAAATTTTCGGGAAAGTGTACAGTTGATTTTCAGTGGTTGACTTCGGTATTTCTGAAGCAAGTGGGATTTGTTTTCAGAAATTTGTTTATAGACAGAGTTATTACATTTTTAATCCAAATCTTGGCAAGTGGTTGGGTGATTGCTTACTTTAGCTAAGGTGTTTTTAGTACATGATGGTTGCATATATGGGTGTCCTAATCAGTACAGCAACTTTTCATACTAATTTAAGGGATCAAATAAATAGATTTGTTTTTTCTTTCTTTCCTTTTTTTTTCTTTTCTGATTTTGAATAAGTTGATAATTTGCCAGTGTACAGTTTTGAGTAATTTTCAGCAGTGATCTCAGCACTTGTGTATGCTGAAGTAGGTAGAATTGGGAAAGAGGCAGAGATAGTATGTTAATCTAATCAGTTTGAGGGACATCATTTGTAGTTGGCATCATCATGTCTCATTTCCTAAGTTGCTGTCATTGTCTCAGTGGTAACCCATCAGTTGCAAATGTAAATGCAGACATAGATGATGAAATTCAGGGTAGAGAGTTTGAGTTTAAAAATGTTTTGGCAGGGAAAGCATAATGCAGTTTCCAAAACAGTTTTTGGTACAAGACAAACCCTAGTTCAAGAGTGTAGAATTGTTTGAGTTAGGCCTGTAAGTTGGGTATGCAATCAACAAAAGAAGGAGTCTGTATTTTACTGGGGGGGGAGGCATTCTTCCAGCTTTTTCCAGATGTCTTTCAAGGATTTTTATAGCTTTTTCTAGAGCTCTGCCTAAGCAGCTTGTGTTTAGTATTGCAGAATAGTCCTATATAAGTAGCACTGTGAATATGCCACAGTGGTACAGCGGTAGCATTGTCGCCTCACAGCAAGAGGTTCTCCCATTCTATTCTCGGCTGGAGCGCCTTCTGTGTGGAGTCTGCAATATCCTCCCCGCGGTCGAGTGGTATTCAAAAAACATGCGTGAATGGGCGTGCCTTTGTTGAAGGTTGGGCGTCGAACTGGCACCTCGGAACTGTAAAAAATCTACTGCCAACCATTAGCAGACCAGAGTTCTGCTATGGTGACCCCTAACCAGGAAAAGCCGAAAGACGAACAATACAAATGGTAGTTTGGCCAAGAGCAAGGCTATTAGGAGTGGCCCACACAGTGTAACCAAATAAATATGCAAGTACTCTGAAAAGTTAAATATCTCTACACAGATCAGCCACAATGAAAGGTTCTGATATACTTAATAAAAAATTAATGAACAAGACAATACTAAATATATATTCACAGTGGCATCACAGTTCAAAACCACAGAAAATATTTAAAATAACATTACAGTACAGGCTCACACAAATAAAGTAAAACATTTAAACTAAGCTTTACTGTAGTCCTGACTGTATCTAAGAGAGTTATACTGTTCCCTAGAAACTTACTTCATTAGACCAAGGCAGATATGGTGAATGGTTCTTATTGCTGTTGTCAAGTCCAAGACAGAATGCAGAATGCTCTGTCTCACTAAGAGGCTTCTCAAATTAATATATAAAATATTACTGCTGGGATATCTTGCAGAATGACATAATTTCTGTTCATCTGACTTCTAGTTTCCAGGCCAAGCACCTCATTGCTAGAAGCTGGCAGCATTTATCATCTACCTGTAAAAGTATATGGACAAGGGCTTTTCCTCAGATCTTTGGCAGATGCTGGAAGTCATAAAACAATTGTATTCTTTCATGCTTCAAAGGTAGCAATTAGTTCACTCCAAAGACAATACAGAAGGCTTCCTAGAATAGACTCTGTGTCTAACTACATTGAAAACATGAGAGTTAGCCCCTTTATTATGTCCTATAAAGTAATTTAATTTCAGATATTTTTCCAAAGTTTACTAGACTAAGGTTGAACTCTTGCATACCAGTTTCCACTGTTAAAATATATACATTTTAAAAGGTACAGTAGTGCATGTACAGTACATTTCTGTTCTGTTCAAGTAGGGCACACTGTGGATACATTTTAAACACAGCACTTTTACAAATACCTTTTCAACACAAACATCTGTACAGATCAGTTTCATATACACATGACATACATTTCTAATACATTTGTAACACAAGCATCTTGTATAAATCATTTTGATATTCACCAATGACATATAATTATTTACAAAATTCCAGCTAGCTGTGCTGGCAGTATCTCCTTTCTTCACAGCCACCACTCAAATCAAGCAGGACCATGCATGCTAACCCAGGTATAAATTTGTGTTTACCCATCCGATCATCAAGACTAACCTTAAAAGCAGACAAAGTAGGGTTTGCTTGATCTACAGTAGTAGTTACTTATTCCACAGGCTGGGAGTCTGTTGAATTAGCATCTATCCCACCAGTGAGTTTTGTTTATTTGTCAATGTAAATTTAGGACCCAATTATGGAAGACTGTAAAGCTGCTGATTTTATGAAGAAATAAAATGTCAAATATGATTGGGTCTTTCATGGCTTGAAAACTGAGACATGGGTTACTTAAGAGCAGACAGCAGGCTACTGACTATAAGCAGAGTTTTGCTGATCTATCACAATAGTTGAAGGATTTAAGGTCTTTATTTTTTTTCATTAAAATTCTACTGGGGCCTTTCCACTTGAGTGATATTTCTGGTTATGTACATATTAAAGAAGTCAATAAATTCAGAGATTTGTCTGATAAGGGAAGAGTGCAGCATTAAGATGGCTTCTAATGATATTGAATATATTCCCTTGGAAATTAACTGGCCCAGATAAAAGGACTTCCTCATCGGGTCTATATTACAAGATTGAAACTTTAGTTAATCGAATAACTAAAGATCGATCTTGTAATATTGAAAGCCAAAAACCTTGAATGGCTGATTTAACACAGGGAAACATTTCCCTTAGCCACATGAAAAAAAAAACTTTTAATCCCAGATTAAGTAGGGGCCTTTATCCCCCCACAACCCCCAACTAAATATACCAACTCTGAGATTGCTCCACATTGAAGAAAAGGGCATAATCCTCATAACAGCCAAGGGAATTGTTTCCCTGCATTAAATCGGCCGTTTGAGGTTTTTGGCTTTCAATATTACAAGATCGATCTTTAGTTATTCAAATTAACTAAAGTTTTGATCTTGTAATATAGACCCTCCTCATCATGGTAGAAACATGATGATCGAATGAGAGAGAGTTGTCCACATAAATTACCCAAGTCTCTTGATTGGAGAGGAGAAACACTTACAACATATGAGGTGGGAACAAATGCTACTATGCTGCAATTTCTTGAATTTATCATAAGACTGTTTTCAGTAGACCATGATATGTGCATATTCCAGCCCTTTTTTGAGCAGTTTAGTACCAATAGATGAGCTGATGGCAGTGCCCAATTTGCAGTCATCAGTAAACTTGGTCAAATGCACTTCATGATAATGGCTTGCATCCTGCAAATAAAATCTCAAATAAGAGAGGGCCAAACATTGATCCTTGGTGTACCCCACCAGCTACAGTTTTATGGTGAGATAGGGTACCATCAGTTTACTCTACTTAGGATCTTTTGAATAGCCAAATTGCTATTGAGCTGATACCATAGGGGGTTACATTAAGTTTGCTTGACTTTTCAATTAATACCAGTATGGGGGATTGTATTAAAAGCCTTAACCAAGTCAAGATAAGCAGGATGCATAGAGTGTCCACTGCAAAAAGCATCTGTACCTTTAAAAAGAATCTACTAGTTTCAGCAGACAGGATCTGCATCACAAAACTAAACTGAATAGGGTCTAGATCAGTTTGGTTGCTTGTCTGCAGAAACAAGTTCTGCTATGATACATTCTATGGCTTTGCATATAAGAGTACTGAAGCTTATGAGCATACAGTTACCTGGGTCTGTAGCAGGGCCACCCTTTTGTAGAAGTGGTTGCTCTACAGGAGTCATGGAAAAACTCTGAAGGTATAGTTGATGGTGAACAATCAAAGTAGACGCTTGGATGATACATACCTGACATGGATGAGAACATAATTTGGTGTATTATCTGGCCCCATAGACACATTATTGTCAGCCTTTAGCAGGAATGGCAAGATGTCTTCCAAGATATTCTTAGGAGAAGAACGTTTTTTTTTTCAGGGACAGGTGGTGTAAAATGTTGGTAATTGGGGTAAAGTTAGCAGTACATATGTCTGCAATATACTGGGAATATCCTTTGGATTGTAAGATCTGATATTATTAGGGATGAGCTCAGTGCAGTCTTGAATGTTACTGCAGAATTTCCCAAAACAAACTAATAAATATTTCATTTTATTTGGTATCTGTAGCAAATTTAAGTTTGTATTCTCCTTTACATTTCCTAATAACGTTCTTAAGTTCTTTGCTGGAAAGTTTCATTGTGGTCTTGAGGTAAGAGGATGGAGATTGCTTATACTTTTCATAGTCTTCCTTTTTTTGTTATAAAGTTTACCAATATGGGAGTTACTCCAGAGTGGTTCATTCCTAAATTTACCATTCCATTTAGGATAGATGGGTACAAACAGTTCTACATAGCTTTCAGAAGGATGGTAAAAACTGGAGTTTAAGATGTCACCCCTCTTAGTTGACTGAATTTGTGGGAGATTATTGGAAAGTTAGCATAGGTCTTTTACAAAATTAAGGTGGTTTCCCTTGGAGAAGTCCCTAATGATGGTTTCATTTGGTGGTAGTGTGATACCATTTAAGCCTATAAGAGATGCAATGAGTTTAATATGTAATAGATGCGATGAGTTTAATATGTAACAGATGCAATGAGTTTAGTATCTAATAGATGCAATGAATGTAATATGTAACAGATGCAATGAGTTTAATATCTAATAGATGTAATGAGTTTAATATGTAACAGATGCAATGAGTTTAATATCTAATAGATGCAATGAGTTTAATATGTCACAGATGCAATGAGTTTAATATGTAACAGATGCAATGAGTTTAATATCTAGTAGATGCAATGAGTTTAATATCTAAAACATGGAATGAGTTTAATATCTAATATATGCAATGAGTGTAGTATATAAAATATGTAATGAGTTTAATATCTAATAGATGCAATGAGTTTAATATGTAAAACATGCAATGAGTTTAATATCTAATAGATGCAATGAGTGTAATATGTAACAGATGCAATGAGTTTACTATGTAACAGATGCAATGAGTTTAATATCTAATAGATGTAATGAGTTTAATATGTAACAGATGCAATGCATTTAATATCTAATAGATGCAATGAGTTTAATATGTAACAGATGCAATGAGTTTAATATCTAATATATGCAATGAGTATAATATGTAACAGATGCAATGAGTTTAATATCTAATAGGTGCAATGAGTTTAATATGTTACAGATGCAATGAGTTTAATAGCTAATAGATGCAATGAGTTTAATATCTAACAGATGCAATGAGTTTAATATGTAACAGATGCAATATATCTAATATATGCAATGAGCGTAATATGTACCAGATGCAATGAGCTTAATATGTAACAGATGCAATGTTTAATATCTAATAGATGCACTGACCGTAATATGTAATAGGTGCAATGATTTTAATATCTAATAAATGCAATGAGTTTAATATGTAACAGATGCAATGAGTTTAATATCTAATAGATACAATGAGTTTAATATCTAAAACATGCAATTAATTTAATATCTAATAGATGCAATGAGTTTAATATGTAAAAAGTGCAATGAGTTTAATATCTAATAGATACAATGAGTTTAATATCTAAAACATACAATGAGTTTAATATCTAATACATGCAATGGATTTAATAACTGAACACTAATCAATAGCAGCCTGGTTCATTGTATGTAAGACTCTGGTAAAAATGTCAGAAATGGAAGAAAATTTCCTGATTAAGGGTATGCAGTATTTGAATATTAAAGGACAGTGCATAAGACAGCTAAGATAAATGGCCTAATGAGGCCTAATGGTTAAGGTGTTTGCCTTACAAACACAAGGTACAGGGTTTTAATCTCACAGGGGATAATTAGCTAGGCTTAAAATGGCTCTCAATGTCAGTTAGCTTACCACTAACCTATGAAGTATCCTATGAAGTATCCTATGAAGTGTATGAACATGCACATAAAAAAACAACAAAAGGAATTCATGTTGAAATAAATATACATCCACAGTTAAAGCTGTCAATAAGAAATGTGTATAGAAAATGCTTGAACAGAATGTTAGAATCATATAACTGTCAACCACATGGCTAGCTCAACAGAGAAAGCAGCTTTGCCTGAAGATATGGATTACATATGAATTAGCTCAGCATTACAAAACTTCCTAAGGCAGAAGGCAAACAGGACTCATTTAGAACTCATTTATTTGTTTACATATGTCTTCAATAACCATATAAGAAATAATCTAAAACATCATTTTCAGCCATGATCCATATTGGAAAGCAATACAATCATTATGATAATCTTTACCTACCTAGCTGCTAGAAAAAAACAAATAACTTTCCAAACATATTCTAAAGAGATCAGCTAAGAGGCAGCAATACGTAATGTACTTTCAAAGGAAAAGTGTTGACATAAGAGTATAGGAGTATTCCAGTTATATAAGCCTAACATCATGACAAAACTTATCATCTTTGAGCACAAAGTTTTAGAAGAAATCTAAAGCTTTTATCTTATGCTGTCTGAAGAGTGCTATAGTATTTAGATGTGCTTCAGCTTTTGACCAAACTGTCAGCAGGTCAATTACAGTTCCGGACTCAGAAGGCTTGGCCAGCAAAAGGCAAAGGCTTTGCTGCCTATTACTGGATTCATGTCAGACACACAAGGGAAATTAGCATGAATTATTACATTTAAAGAAGGGGAAAGAGAGTTCCGAGTATTCTATAAAAACATGATATGATCATTTTCATGAATGGAAATATGCTTGTATGAATCGTGAAAACTACAAATGTAAACTCAGTGTAAAAATTAAATAGTATTTTGTTAAAGTCACCAAGCATGAAGTTTCTTGAGTATTATATGATGTGGTCCAGGACTGGAATTTTTCAGATGTGAAGAGGTTATTGTTAAGGGAGTGTACAGATTAATAAGGCACTGTGATTTAACTGGTTTCAGACTGGTTTCAGTGAATAAAATATTGTATGAGAGTGACTACTGATCCAGGCATGAAATTCTGGAAGTTTGTTGTTGAGGCTACAAATGCTTATGTTAAACAGTTTGAGCACTGTGTTGATGTTTCTAGTATTGGGAGGTGAGATGTTGTGGGAAAGAAGTGCTGTAAATATATTTGTTGATGTTACAGGCTTGACCAGGATTTAGATATACTCTACCCCAGAGTTGAGGGGAAATAGCTGTGAGGCAGAACTGATGGAAGTATGTTGGATTTAGGTGGTTTCATAGGATAATACTTTGTGGGGTTATAATTTTGGTCTGTAGTTTTGTGGTTCCACGAGTGCCTTGATAACTCTGTATTAGTTTGTAAGTACTTGTATTTGGAGAAGTCTGATTCTTTAGTAAACAACAGAGAGGAGGATGTTATGCTGTAGTACTAGACTTGGCCTTGAGTTACACTATTTGTGTATTAGTTACTGAAAAGCTAGTTTGTGAAAGTGGTTAATGGATGAAGTAATGTGGGTTAGGTAGATAATTATTATGGACAGAGAGTGAGCTAGTATTATGATAAGGAGTATCATCATGAAATGAGAGGTAGAGGGTGTAGTTGTTAGTATGGGTCCTATATTTAAGATTTGAGGTGAGAATTGGAATTGCTGGGATTTAGGTTTGAAGGGGTTGATGTGTATTTTGGAGGGTGGTGTGTATAGAAAGGGCTCTGAGATAGAGTTTGTCAAGCTAACTGTCAATAGATGCTACTTTGGATGGAATTAGATGGAACTGAGTATATAGGTGGGAAGACACATAAAAAGTAGAGATAGGGATGGGTAGGAATTTTTGTTCAGTTTTCCCAGAATGTCAATGGAGACCACAAAACCCTGGATTAAAGAACCATTTAAAACCCTTACTAATGAAGGATGTGCCATATGAATTTCACCCTGTTTACACATGATTGTACAGCCAGGTACAATACAAACCACATCATCAAGTTTGCTGATGACACAACAGTGGTGGGCCTCATCAGTAACGACGATGAAACAGTGTATAGAGATGAGGTGGAACAATTGATTATCTGGTGTGGAAATAACAACTTAGCACTAAATGTAAACAAGACAAAAGAGATAATTATGGACTACAGGAAAAATGTCAAGGGACATTCTCCCCTCACCATCAATGGGGAAACAGTTGAAAGAGTGAGAAGCATGAAGTTTCTGGGAGTGCACATTGATGAGGACTTGTCTTGGAACACAATTACAAATGCCATAATCAAGAAAGCACACCAGAGATTGCACTTTTTAGAAGGCTGATGAGACTGAATCTACCATCGACAATTCTCACTACCTTCTACATTGGTACTATAGAAAGCATCCTGACCAACAACTTCGTAGTATGGTATGGAAGCTGCTCTACCTCTGAGCACAAATTCCTCCAGAGAGTGTTGAAGATATCTGAGTGGATCATCAAGACCACCTTACCATCTATCGATGACTTGTACTTATCCAGATGTCTCGGCAGGGCCAGAGGAATAATTAAAGACTGCACTCACCCTGCTTACAGACTGTTTCTGCATCTATCATCTGGAAAGTGCTTCTGAAGCATACATTGTAGAACCATGACATTCAGGAATAGCTTCTTCCATAATGTCATCAAGCTGCTGAACTCTAGTAACAACTATGCTCCATGATGGCCATCTGGATCAGTAGTTTTTCTCATATTGTCCATTAACCTAGTTATCAGTCTCATCTAATACTTAGTGCAATATTCACCATGACTGTTTACTTACAGACCATCTAGAGCAGTAGCAATGCAGTGAAATATCTCTTCTTTCTGTGCAATACATGTTACAAATTGTTAAATTAACCATAGTGCAATACTCTAAGGTCCATAGTGCAATCCTCTAATGTTCATAGTGTAATACTTAAATGTCTCTTTCTGTTCAAGGATCAGTGCAATATCATAACCAAGTACCTGTGCAATACTAAAGTCTCATGTAAGTAAGTGTTCACTGTGAAAAGTGTTAAAATGTGCTTCTAATTATGTGCAGCATTAGTCTGTCTACCTGCATGTCAGTGATGTAATAGCTAGGTGTTATATGTGTAAATGTCTGTGAAAATAGTCTATATGTTGTCTGCACAATGAGTCCAGAGACATGGAATTCTGTTCAGCTTTTGCACTTGTGTGATTTTTAAATGACAATAAAGTTTACTTTGACTTTGAATGAATGAATGACTGGACATTGTACATCCACCTCTAAAACTGAGTTAAGGGTTATTGGTATCTCCTGGTAATTCTTATTTATGCAAGAGAATTTCCTTCAGCAGTAGACTTGTGAAGAATCAATGCAAGGTCCATAGCAATAGAAATAGTACTGCTTTTTTCTATGGTAGGAGTTTCCCAAGAAATTTTTGCTAACCAAGGCATTCCATTCACATCCAAAGCAATATACATGAACTTTGACAAGTTTTAGTGAAACAGATATGGTCAACTGTATACCATACTTAAATATACTGGATGTTTAATACAACTTCAAAGTTTCATTACAAAAGTCTACAGATGAGGTAGGAGAAACTGCAACCAGCTGCTTCCATATCTCCTTTTTGCCATAACACAAATACCCCTAGCCACAAACAGAGTCACACCATTTCAGCAATCATATGGCAAACATCCAGAAAGCTTCCTAGATGTGGCAAAATAAACTTTGACGAAGGAAAAAATTCCATTTAAAAGTGTGACGGAATATTTTCAGACATGTGGGAGAAGTTAAGAACTACAATGATTATAGCAACATATGGAGAGAGCACAGTGGACACAAAAGATAGCCTAAAACAAAATAGCTTGTATCGCAGAGTCTGAACCACTAGATAAAGTAGTTATGTTAGTATCCACTGCTGAAAACACATTTCTTCAACAGTAACAAGGACTCCTTGAGACTGCAGAAAAGGTGAGTGATCTAAATTATAGGATGAGAAAACTGGGAAACAGACGTCAGAATAGTTATACCACATAATGTTCTGAAACATTGAAGAGAAACTGAAGTTTGTGTAGTAATTATTTTTCAGGAGAAGAAGTTAAGATTCCATAGCATGTCATGAAGTAAAAATAGGATTACATTATCAAAGTCCTAGGAACAAGAAGTAAAATAATTTATATTCATAAATAAGAACATCTTCGTAGAGTAGCCTAAGAGAACCACTTCAATCCAGCACTACATAGCAGCCATGCTTGCTGATATAGTAAGTTTGCAGCCATGCCAGAGCTCCAGTCTCAAGCACTTAGGGCAGAAAAGAGCTAATGCTTAAATTAGGATCTATATTAGAACATCGAAGTTTCAAAACTTCGAATGTTCTAATATCGACACCTATATAGCGAAATCTGAAAACATCGAACATATAGAACAGCAATTTTTTTCCTAGGGAAAAAATTTGCTGTTCCAAAACACATACACACAACACAAGTACACCAAAAAAACAGCAATCCACACACATACACCTAAAATCTTACAACTAACCCTACACTAAACCATACACACACCACTAACTATCCACTTACCTTAACCCAAACCCTAACTCTAAGGTCTGTCACTATCGCACACTCACCTCACCCATGCCCTAACCCTAACTCACCTACCCCTCCCTAACCCTCATGTCCACACAATTGCACACTTACCTGACCCACGCCTTAACCCTAACTCACCTAACCCGCCCTAACCCTCACATCCACACAGTCACACACCTACCTAACCCGCACCCTAACCCTAACTCGCCTAACCCGCCCTAATCCTCACGTCCACACAATCGCACACATACCTAACCTGCACCCTAACCCTAACTAACCTAACCCACATTCAATCACACACTTACCTGAACCCGACCCGTAACTTTCCACCACAGCACTGAAAATACCGAAGCAACAGAAATGGACAACTGAATTCTTTCCCTAGGAAAAAAAAATGGTTTTCTGTTGCTTTGATATTTTCAGCTTTCACTGAATAGGGGTCGATATTAGAACATTTGAAGTTTTGAAACTTTGATGTTCTAATATAGACCCTTAAATTAATATCAAGGAGAGTTGTAGAATGAGTGAGTGAACCAGATGGATTCTATTGGTCCCCAAATGAAATGGATCTTTAAGATTTTGTAGTGACTTTTGAAAGTGAAATAGCATATCTAAATCTGATTCATGTTCAATATCCTGAGAGGATGAACTGATTAAAAATTGAGTAAGTTTGGGTTTCTCACCACTCTGAACCTATTCAAAGACTACTGTCACATTCTCCTAGCCCTAGAAGCTAGGGAAAACAACATTTCCCATATTAGATGGACTGTTTTATTATGGAGTCCTGCCTGGTTTCCATAGAACATCTGTAACATTCCAGAGACTGATGGGCAAAGATCTTACAGCCCATACCATATATGCAGTAGCCTGTGTGGGTAATGGTGGAATACTTTCTGAAGACTAGAAAATCTACATCCCTAATGTTCAAGTTGTATTAAACTCCTTCCATCAAACTTAACTGACTGCTAACACAGCTAAGTGCAAGTTATGCATGGCAGAAGCCCACTATTTAGACTATGTAATTGGCAGAGAAATCGGGAAATCACAGGCTGAAAAAGAGCAGCATTGTACTGGTCCTTGCAAAACACTAAGAAATAGATTAAGCTTTTTTTAGGGCTGGCTAGCTATTATCATAAATGTATTCCTCATTTTGCTACACTTGCTTGCCCCTAGCTCACCAGTTCATGGGAAAGGCTTCCTTTAAAATTCAGTGAAGAATTCAAACAGTGCAAACCTTTAAGTAAGTGAATGATATGTTATGTTCAGAATCAGTACTTATAACTCCTGATTTTTCCAAACAGTTCTTGGCATACACAGATGCCTCTGATTTAAGAATGAATTCAGTCTTGCCTCAAGTTATCAATAGGGATGAACACCCTATTTGTTGCATCAGTGAGTGCAGGGAAAAGATTACCCTAGAATGCTGTTTTTTTCTGTTATTCCCAGTATTAAAGCTGAACTTTTATTTTTCCCAGACTTTCTGCAAAATTGCAAAATGCAAATATAGGTACTGAAAAAATAGTGTGTGTGTGTGTGTGTGTGTGTGTGTGTGTGTGTGTGTGTGTGTGTGTGTGTGTGTGTGTGTGCGCGTGTGCGTGTGTGTGTGCGTGCGTGTGTGTGTATGTGTGTGGTTGGAATGACTGAACTGTTGGTTCTGCACACATGGACATTTTTGACTTATAGATTCCTGTTTCATCACTGTACATGCAGTTTGTTTGGATGACATTGGTTAACAGCAGGATTAACAGACCTTTTCCTTTTTCTCACTGTTGTACAATTTCAGAGTTGATATTAGTAGTGGGGGTGTGGGGGATTAATAAACTGAGATAGATCAACACCTCTTTCCATATCAGCACAAAATGCAACAGTTGTCAACAATTCAGTCAATACAACTGGCAGTAAAAATCAAAGCTCCCAGAATCCTGCATAAAATGGAAGAAAGTAGAATACCAGAGTACTCGTGAAATTGACTGGGCCAGTAAAAGCTATATGAACATGGTGATGGCCTTTAACAAATACAAGTACAATTTATAAAAAAATAGTCTCAAATCAAATAATTATAATGCTTATTTTTAAGTAGTTTAATTAAACATTTTTATAATGAAATTATATGGATCAAAATTCCGTGAGATGTGAAAACTGAAAATTTAGAAACTATTAGATGTCTACTTTAAGCACTTTTATTGCACTGCAAATCAAAGTATGGGAGAAAAGTTGATGCAAAAAAGGAGGAAAAATCACGAAAGAAGCTCCAGACCACTTGCATCAAAGATTCAGAAAAGGAAGGCTGTAGATGCCAGACAAAGATTTTGAGTTACAACCTGACATGACTACTACACAAACAAAAAGTCGCACTTACTTCCATCGTTATAATATATATATACTTATCTGCACTGCAAACTATCCAATAGGAAAATAAAAAGCCTTCAATGAAGGAAGGTTTACTTGGTACCATCTTCTATGAATCAAGAGGCAGTCAAATTTAGACAAGCCTCATTCCTTATCTAGAACACTTCTTTTTCCCTGTAAATTAGGGCTATATCCAATGTTCTATGTCTAAAATGCATTGCATACAAATAAGTTGTGATTAATGCTATTTAACATCTAGGAAATAAGCCATTTTTAAATTGCATCTTATGTTCCAGCCTGTTGCAGTTTTGTCACAATGGAATGACAGACGAAATATGCCTAAAAATGGCAGAAAAAAAGATTCCCTTCCCAAGCTAAGATGAGCTTCAAGCTTGGAAAAATGAAGACATAACTGAATTTTTGATAGACAGACTGGACGAGTAACTAATTGCTGTTTAGTTGTAAGTAATTTTATCAACATTACTAAAAGTGACTCGTGTACAGGTACAGTCCCGATGTTCATCTGAAGCACTTTTATTTATTTACTATCATTTGTTTACTGGAAAAGTCTGACTGGGACAGAGCCCATTTTCAGTGGAGGGCCTGGGAGAAATGCTCCGGATCCCTGTCTTTGGAATGTGGGATGAAACCCACATGAATGCAGGGAGAACATGCTGACTCGATACAGAAGGCACCCCAGCTGAGAAGTGAACCAGAGAACCTCTTGCTGTGAGGTCACAGCACTAACTGCTGCACCACTGCTCCACCCCAGTTAACAGTAAACAGCTCTGGTGGTATAAAAAGTAGAAATCACAGTCACAAATTAAGGATATGATGATAACATCTTCTGTGCACTAGAAAACTAGAAATATCACATCTACAAAGAGGTTACATGTCAACCTCTTCTACGGTAATAAACCTTGACATAACATTATTCTATATTTTATCTGTCTGAGGAATGGTAATATTTCTTCTTCTTGTCCAACCTTCTTATATTTTAAATTATAAAGAAATAAAATAGTGTTTTTGCAGTTCTAATTGTAGCATTTTTGAACAAAAAATACAAAAAAAATACTATTTTCTTGCTCGTTTCTCGCCTTTCAGTAATTAGAAAAGTCCAGATTTTAGATTTGCTGATCTCAGGACTGTATTGAGGTTTTTGTGTTGCCCAGAACCTACTGAGATAGAGGGAAGCTTCTCTGCTTATCAGTGGGAGTGGTAAGCTCTGAGCAGCCTATCTGTCACTAAAGGAGTGGTTTCAGCTCAGAAATTGCATTTTTACTGGCCATTTTGGGCTATTTCTATCCCTTTCATCTTTCTGTTTAAAAAAATGTATCCAAGCAGTTTTTGAGGTCGTTTAACCTCAGCAAGATCCTGACTGGCTGTTCTGCAGAGTTCTATAGCAACAGAAAGTGAGAGGAGAGACTTTCAGTGATTTAAGTCCCTCCGTTTTGCTTCTTTTGCTTGTTTTTTGTTTACCACACTTTTATCTAGCCGTTTATTAAGTCTTGCTACTTATTTCAACTGTATTCTGTTAAGTTTTATTGTTTGCACTTTATTTGCTCATTTTACATTAAATTTAACTGTTTTACTGTTGTAGGCTACATACTCAGGTGCGCTAGGCATTTTCTGCTTTAAAATAGTATTTTTGCAGTTCCAATTGTATTTTTGAAAAAAATCCCAAAAAACAAAAAATACTATCTATTTGCTCGTTTCCTGCCTTTCTGTAACTAGAATAGTCCTGATTTCAGATTTTCTGATCTCAGGACTGTATTGAGGTTTCTGTGTTGCCCAGACCTTACTGAGATAGAGATAAGCTTCTCTGCTTATCAGTGGGAGTGGTAAGCTCTGAGCAGCCTATCTGTCTCTAAAGGAGTGGATTCAGCTCAGAAATTGTATTTTTATTGGCCATTTTGGGCTATTTCTATCCCTTTCATCTTTCTGTTTAAAAAATGTGTTTGTGTGGGTTTGCATGATGCACAGCACTGCTTAGCTAAGGTAAAACCATTACCGGTGTCTTAAAGGCTGTTCAAATTTTCCCTTAGACCTTGTAAACCTTTACCACTGAGCACACAAATTAGACCTTAAATCCAGCAATTGCTCAAAATGTCTTGTAGCATTTATTGCTAGTTCACCTACTGCCACTAGTACTAACTTTCCATAAAGAAAACAAAAACATTCAGTACTTACTCTAAGCATAAATAACTCAGTACTTAAAAAGCTGATCACTTTTACAGGCATGACCAAAGGTCAGTTTCCGATGCTTTCTGCTGTTAACCTGGTGAACCTGGGCATCCTGAGGCAATGCAGCAATTGCCTTTTGTACATAGACAACCGTCTCCTCCTATCCCCAAACACATCCACTTGCAAGAGATGCAAGTACATAGCCAAACTTGAGGCTTCACTCTCTCAATCCAAGACTCGGTCAGCCAGTCAGGAGGAGAAGGTCAATACACACATCACATCATAGACAACACATAGCCCCCTGTTAGCACACCACCACCACTATCACATATCACCATAAAACACACAACCACTTTTGCAGAAGCTCTCTTAAAAAATCTGCCCAAACAACAGAGATCTTCGAGGCACAAATGTAAGCAACCATCCCATCCAAGCATAACCCTCAAGTCACATAGCCCTCACAACCAGTGTGCCACTCAAGCTAAGCCCCTAAGGCAGAACAATGTACCAAACACATTAGTCATAGGTGACTCAATTGTAAGGTACACTGACATCCCACTCACTAGGCTGAATAAGGAAAAGTCACGGCCAGCTGCCTGTCAGGTGCCAGGAATTGCCACATAAAGCATGCACTTGGGTCTCTCCACAGCAAGTACAAATATGACTCTGTCATCGTACATGTTGGTGTGAATGACCTAATATGTACCTCCCTGGACTACATGAAAAGAGACATGGAGGAGCTCTCTGATCTTGTAGCCCAGGCAGGTATGACCCTAGCCTTGAGTAAATCCTACTGCCATCAAGAATGATACCACAGTACAAGCAGAAAATGATTGACTTCAACAACTGGCTAAGTTTTTGGTGTCATTCAAAGGGGATCCAGTATCTGTCTGCTTAGGATGACATGATAGACAGAACTTGATGCTTTGTCAGAGATGGCCTGCATCTGTCACCCCGGGGATTCTGGATATTGGCCAAGGCCCTTGCCACCCCTATAGTGCCTTTTTTAGACAATGCCCTGAAGACAAATTTACCACCATAACAACTGCTAGTAAATGCATCGTAAGGGTTATGCTACTGAATGCTAGAAGTCTAAACCTCAAAATGCACTTGCTTGAGTCACTCCTCAAACTGGAAAACATTGACATCTGTGCAAGTAACAGATACTTGGTTTAAGGATCCTGAGAGCACCCCTGCGCTACCAGGTTACAATGCATATCACACCTTTTGGCCCCCAAATCCGAACCATAGCCCTAAGGGATGTGATGACTGAACCTCCAAAGGCAAAGATGTATCCATCTTCATAAAAGATACACACACCTCCAGACCTGTTGCCCAACATAACACATCAGAAATACTTCAAGTACAGTTATCACTGGACAAAACTGCAGTCCATGTTGTAGCCTGCTACAGATCCCCCACAATGTCCCAGGACTCCCACTCTGCATTCCTGGACACTCTGGAAAACATCAAGGTCCAGCCTAATACCCTTATTCTGGGTGACTTTTAACTACCCCTCCATTAGTTGGAACAACTACTCCAGCTCCAATTCTTTTGCCCAATGTTTCCTGGAATTCATCAACTCCAATACCTTGGACCAACTCATCCTCACCCCCACTAGGGGAAACAACATTCTTGACCTAGTCATTACAAACATGGGGAACCGCTGCTCTACTCTTTTGATAAACCCCTCCCTGGTCAGATCAAACCACAAGTTAATCACCATTGATATCCAAATCCTGCCCCACCCCCAAAAAAGGAAAGCATAGTGAAAAACTTCTCCAAAGCTAATTTTGAGCTTCTAAGGACAGAAGTCGCAAGTTTCACATCATCCATAGAAATGGGGAATGGAAGTATGGCTGCAGAATCATACATCAAGGAACTGTATGAGCACTTACACAGTTTCATAGACAGGGCCATACTAAACAGAGCCAATGTGTTCTCCTCTAAAAAAAGGAAGCCAATCTGGTGGATCTCTGCCATTAACAAACCCTACAACAGAAGGAAAAAACTGTTGCCGAAAAGGGTAAAGTCTGATGACTAGAAAAATTCCCTTGGAAAACTCAGTAAGAAACTGAGATCCTGCATCAAATCCACCAAAGATAGTTATGAAAGCAAAATTTCTACAGACACTAAGGACAACCACAAGGCATTGTTTAGTTATGTCAAGAATCTGCATAATAATATGCAGATTTGCTCTGAGCTACAGCACAATGGCACCACTTATACTGAACCAACTGATATTGCCAATATCTTGGCAGACAGGGTTAGTGCGAACTTTACTCCCCCCTCACCTCCCAAAGGGCACACCCACATACCTGAGGAATATTGTCTCCCTATTATCATGACTGCACAAGTAGAAACCACACTGACCAAAGCTAAGAATACAGCTTCCATGGGACCAGATAATATACCGGGTTGTGTCCTACATGATCTACAAAAAAAACTGGCACCACACCTGAGTGCCCTATTCAACTACTGCTCAATTCTGGCTTTGTCCCCACTGAATGGTGCACTGCTACAGTCATCCCACTCCACAAATGGGGTGCGACTACTGACCCTGAGAACTACCGCCCCATCAGCTTGATGAGCCTGATCTGTAAGGCTATGGAATGTATTATTATGGATCTTATAAATAAGGATATAGGGAACCTTCAAACCCTGGACCCCACACAGTTTAGGTTTGTGAAAGGCAGATCACATCTGCTCAATCTGATAGACTTCTTTGAAGCTGTCACCAGAGCAGTGGATAAAGGCAAGGCTGTCCGCACAGCCTACCTCCATCTAGCCAAAGCCTTAATCTGGGCATTAACCCGTACATCACTAGATGGGCTGCCAACTGGCTCACTGACAGAGCCCACATGGTGAAAGTAGCTGACTCCAAATCTGACTACTGGGCAGTTACAAGTGGAGTCCCACAGGGATCGGTTTTGGGTCCTCTCCTGTTTGGTATCTACTTCTCTGAAGTTCAAGCCAACACCAACGGACCCTGGTTAACCAAATTCATGGATGACTGCAAACTGGGAGCTATTATTGATTCTCAAACTGATGTGGACATCTTACAAAAACACCTAATGGAAACCAATGACTGGTGCCAAAACCATGGCCTTAGGCTCAACCCCAAAAAATGTATCATCATTCCCTTCGGAAAAAACACGGTGCCCACACTTAACTCTTAAAGTGTTATAAGGGATCTAGGGACACAGGTAGATAGCAATCTTTCCTTTGACAACCATGTCACCACTGTAGTTAGGAAGTCCTTCTACATGACACATCTCATCACAAAAGGTTTCTCATCCAGGAAAAAAGAAGTCATTATCTCTCTATACTCGGCCCTCATCAGACCCATTATAGAGTACAATACCTCATTTGGCATGTATCTCACTAGACACCTCCAACAACTGAAAAGGCCACAGATGTTCCTCACTAACAGGATCTTAGGACTCAAACACATGCCTTATGCAGACAGACTTAAAAAACTTAAACTTTATTCTGTCTCATATCACCTACTTAGAGGCGATCTCTACTTGACATACAGAGCCATGTCTGACTCAGTTTTGCTGGACATGCTTCATCTGAAAAAATCCCAGTCCCTCCGTGCTACTCCTTCTAAAGACCTCAACCTTATCATCATATTAAACAGAACCTGCTGGAGGCATAGGTTCCTAACCCACAGACTTCCAATACTTTGGAATAAACTCCCTATTCATGTCAAGCAGACCACCTCACTGGCCCTCTTCAAGAGAAACCTTGATGAGTGAATGGGAAATAGGCAATTCAGCCCGGGGATAATTTAATTCCCATTGCTAGACAGGGGCACAGGGAACTAATGCCTGGTAAGCCAGATGACTGGGAACACTATTGGGCTTGCTTGCAGTGGCTCCAGGGCCGTTAGCCTAGGACTTACCTATGAACCTATGAACCATGAAACTATGCTATTTTTACATTGTATTTCCAAAACTTTTTTGTAAACAAATAGTGTTGTTTTGTCTAAAATTGGTCTGTCATGTTCTTGCAGTAAAGTTGAAGATTGTTCAAACTTCAGCAGATTTCCTCTGATCAACCACTATTTTATCTAGTTAATAATTTAAACTTTAGAAAAAACACTATTCTATCCAAGATGCAAAAGTAAACAGGATATATGCATGCTGTCACCACGCTCTGTCCCTGTAAGGTTTCATTTTATATTGTGAAAAACAATTCCCTACCAGCTGCCTGTCCCCTTCATACAAATTGCTGCTTGAATAGAAGCATTTATTCATGTAGCTCCATTTTTAAAAGCATAATTATGCAGGCCCATAGAATTTAAAAATTGTATTTTTAGTAAATCTTTGTATTTATATTAGCATCTTCAATTTTTTTTATCTTTTCTCTTTTTCTCTTCTTAAAGCTAAATTAAAGTCTCTCCACAAATAATTATCCTCTAAAATTTTAACCATGGTTCCAAATGATCTCATAAGCACTTTCTTTTGTATGGACTAGTATGTGCATAATTATTTTTTATTCTCCATCTATGTCCTTGAGGTGTAACATTCAATATTAGTACCCTGCCCGGATCTATCACATTAATGTGTAACATTTTAACTTCTCTGTTTGTAATGAAATTCACTAGAACAGAAAAGAGATCTTTGCCAAAGAATCAATATACTGCACAATGCAAATATATATATTTAAATAAGTTTAATCTAAGAAACTCTTTGAGCACATCTTGCATGAACAAACATTGCAACATATATTTTCCACTCAACCATGCCCCATCTTCTAGTAGGGTTAATCCAACTATTCACATTATGAGTTTAATTTTTATGTGTGAGAACTATCCTTCCCTTTAAACCATCCTTTCTTTTTTCATTTCCTTACTTCTTAAGCACTGTTTGATTGAGAGATAATTCCTGTTTGTCACTATCACTAACAGTATCCGTGGTGGTGGTGCTGCGGTAGCGTTGTCGCCTCACAGCAAGATGTTGTCCCGTTCAATTTTCAGCCAGAGCGTATTCTGTAGAGACATGCGTGAATGGGCCTACCTTCGTTGAAGGTTGTGCGTTAGGGCTGGCAACTCAGCACGTAAAAATCAACTGCTAATTATTAGCGGACCAGAGTTCCGCTGTGGTGACCCCTAACCGGAAAAAGCCAAAAGACACAACAACAACAACTAACAGTACTTTCTTCCCAAGAAAGCATATCTACATTAAAGTCTGAAACAATGTTTATAACTGACTTCTCCACCAGACCCTCTTCCACCTCAAGTTGAGTAGTGTCATGCTGAGAGAAACATCCTTTGAATGGTCTATATCAAAAGTTTCACTTACATCTGCATTTTCTAGTACATTGTTTTAGTGAAATCAACCCCAAAATGTTCATTGCTACCGCAGCTCATCTATGTTTCTATCTTTTTCTTTCACAATTAGCCATTATATGACCTTTTTGTGCAGAATAAACCAGAACAGTTGCATCTAATGCTCTAGCTTCCCAGTCAAAAGCAATATTTAGGTTGCCCAGCATATCTACTGTTTTTTCACATGAACGTTATTGCTGACCCATTTTAAATATATATTAACCACTAATATGTCCATAGCATCTTTCAATCATTTCCAACTCCCACTCATAGTCCCATTACATTCTTAATTTTACATAACGAGTTCAGAACATCACAGTACTGGCTTATTTCCTTTTTCACATCTTTTTTCAACAACAAAAAAGTTTCTGGACTAAATTTGATATTTCTTTCTCTTACTGAGAAGCAGATTATAAAGTTGAACTGCGACCATTTTTCAAACTCAGCTAATGTGTACTACAGAACAGGTGCAATTTCAAGGTTTAAGTCATAAACAGAGTCCCCCAAAAATGTACTAGAGCCCTCATCTGTGGTATATTCATTCCAAGCAATACCTTCCTTCTAAAAACAATATTTGTCCATGGGGACATCCCTCTGGCAAAATGAGAATGATTGTTCTAAATTGTCTATTTGCTCAGATTACATTACATTACAGTGTTCCTGCTCTGCATAACTTCAACAAATGATCTACTTCCTGTCTCTGTTAGCTTTATAAATTCCTGTTGCTAAGCTCCACTTGCATTTTTGTATTTTTCTACTGCAGCCTGTATTACCAAGGAAAGAATTTGAAGATGTATCACAAATGGAATTTTGAACAGAATCAGCAGTTCAATTGTTTCAGTGATCGTTTGCCATTAAGACTAACTGTTTTCAGTATCTGCAGTCTGGTAATCCATTATCAGACATTGATGTGTACTTAATCCTCTTGACTGCCCCATTGTTTCTGCAAAAGTAGCCTCCTTCGCCACATAACTCACTTGTTTAACACCCCCCCCATCTTTCCCTGTAGTTGTCTTGACTTTTCACAGCACCATCTACACATTATTGGAAGCTCCTCAATGGCCTGGCCTAATTTCCTCTAGTCAGTATGAATGCCACCTTGAGTAGTTATTGTTGTATTTTGGCTTTTCCTGGTTAGGGGTCACTACAGTGGAACTCCGGTCTGCTAATGATTGGCAGTAGATTTTCACGAACACCGAGGTGCCAGCTCGACGTTCAACCTTCAACACAGGCAAGCCCATTTACGCATGTCTTTCAAATGCCCACCCAACCGCGGGGAGGACATGCAGTCTCCACACAGAAGGCACTCCCCACACTCTAGCCAAGAATCGAAAGGGATAACCTCTTGTTGTGAGGCAACAATGCTACCGCTGCACCTGAGTGTTCCCTGAAAAGAGGCCACTGGCCAAGTGGGACTAACCTGATCAACAAAGTATAAATAAACTAAATAAAAATGTGTATTTTTTTAACATTCCTATAAATTATCACTGAAGATATAGGCACACATATGTTAATAGAAAAAAAGCATATTAACATTTGTTTCATTTGCATGCATTATAAATTAAATATATGTTTCATTTCTTTTTAACAATTGTCATTCACTCCAACATTACATAAATTGCTCAATCCCTGACTTCCCTTAAATCCCACGTTTCCCCTGAACACTATTCTGCATGTAATGTTCCCACAAATTCTACTTATTTCCATGTTAATTGTTCCACATCTATTTCTTTTACACTTTTACAATATTTAGTAATTCAATTGCAGCAAGTTTAGATTTTCATTTTCATTTTGTAGTAACTGTTTTTTGGCAGCCAATAGCATTAAACTTACTAAGGCCTTATTATATCTAGGCAGTTCAGTTTCTGTGCCCCAGCTCAAAAGGATTATTTTCCTGCTTGCAGCCATTTGTTTCCTACAACACTTTCGATGATCATTTGCTTCTCCCAACACTTCTGACTGAGCAATCTGTACAAAATTTTAAAATCTGTCAACTTTTTACACTCCTAAAAATATGTTCTCAGTTATTGCTTTCTTTCCCATCACATCTCTAGAATTTACTGTCTGCCTATAGAAACATTCTTTGAGGTCTGCTTAGGGTTTAAAATACCTAGTATTACAAACCAAAATCCTAAACCTTCAGGACTTTCCAACATACTTGAGAGTCACACAGGTGTTGTCCCATCGTGCCTTTGTATTTTTCTTTTGGTTTGCTGCAGGAAAGTTCCATTTTGCAGGGCAAGCATGTTAACTGAAGCTGTTTTCTGCCAAAGCCAGACAAAGAATGGATCTGTATAGGGTAAGGGTACTATCATGTTATATGAGATAACATGAAGATGTCTTTATCTTAAGCTTGCTCATGAGAGACGGGTACAATCTGTCATAATCTGTAATAAAAAATCTTAAAGGTGAAAGTGTAAAGCAGTAAGGTTGCCCAGGCAGTAACAGGAAGCCAGTTTTTTGGTGAAGTTGTGCTCATTTCTAGGCACAAGGCAGACAAAAAGAAACAAGCTGTTTTTATAATATGGGTATCTTGTGAGAAACAATGGCTTACAACAGCTAGGGCATATTAGAGTCTTGGAATGAGCATGTTGATCACTAGGGCATGTATTGGCTGCAGGATACAGTTATTGGCTATAGAGCAGTAGGCCTTACATTAGTGTATGTGTGTGTGTGTGTGTGTGTGTGTGTGTGTGTGTGTGTGTGTGTGTGTGTGTGTGTGTGTGTGTGGAGTACAATTTGAGGTTCTCCTTGCATTTTGAGTCACTATTATTTGATTTGTTCTTGTGTAACTGGATGAGTGGTCTTTGATGTCAAACAGTGTGGGTGCTTGTGTGTGTGTGTGTGTGTGTGTGTGTGTGTGTGTGTGTGTGTGTGTGTGTGTGTGTGTGTGTGTGTGTGTGTGTGTTGTGAGTGCTATAATGTATATTATACACATTATCTATTAAATGAGTATGTATGGCTTCACCTCCTTACCACCACTATCACCTTACAGAAGTGTATAACCCTAATTCTGCTCCTAAATCCAATCTATCACTTTACCTCAGGAAAAACCTTTTCTGTAACATTACCACTTAAACATACATGAAATGTAGCACAAGACATGAACAACACTAAATCCATATGCTTTCCTAACTCTTACTCTAACCCTAACCCCAAAACACTTGCACATAGACTCCTACACCTAATTTTCATCATATATATAGATAACCTGGATACACCTCGGAACCACCAATGAGCGACTCGTACCAAAATAAACACCGCAGTTTAAAAATCAATAGTTTAATCCACACAAAACGCCAGCACAATTACTCGGAAATAATTGCAAATAAACAGAATAAGATATGTTTGCTGACAATAGCACCTCGAACTACGTACACACAAAAATATAATAGCAGCAGTTGTTAAGCGCTTTCAACCATAAAACAGTTGGTTTTCTTCAGAACTGCTTAATGAAGCGTTCTAGCTGTTTAAATTAACTTTTAGGCGCCAAATAATTTTTTTAAAAAACCATGTCGCATCTTAAAGGTATATTACACACCTATATAAGATATAAAATACAACTGATTTTTAACTACTAATAATACGATAATAGGTATTTCGACTTGTTTTGCACTCCTACCAACTATAAATACGTAGCATAGATTTAAAAATACATTGCTTAAATTTAAAAAATATGTAAAAGTTTTCAATAGAATATACTTAGAAATACTTTGTACTACCTTATAACAAACTTTCTAATAATACCTAATTGATAAATTGTGTTCATAGACAATAGTAATAAATAATGTAAGCAATACACCATACATTACACTAGAAAAATACATAAAGAAATACACTATAAGACTTATAAATTCATCACTTATATATAAATATTCAATATTAAATGATAACTCATAAAATAATAATAATAAATTAAATATACACTTTATATAAATTATTATTAAGTATACATTATGTAAAACCATAAAAATGATGTACTGAATGACATAAGAATATGTGATGATAAATGAGCAATGGTTCAAAATATATACAATATAATACTTATTTAAATTTCTTAATCAAAATTCTAAATATGTTATTTAGTACTCCATTAAATGTCCCTATATTAATAAACTTTTAATGGATATGTTATCATTTAGACCCGGTGGATAAGTTGCATCAGTAAATAGCTGCCACCATGTCTCTCTAAAGGCTATTAATTCTTTAGCATCTCCTCCCAAGGGATGTTACTAATGCCTTATATAGACACGTTCAAACTATGGGTGTTGAACATACTTTTAAATTTACAATATTGGAGGAAATTCCTAATAACCCCTTGGGAGGAGATGCTAAAGAATTAATAGCCTTTAGAGAGACATGGTGGCAGCTATTTACTGATGCAACTTATCCACCGGGTCTAAATGATAACATATCCATTAAAAGTGTATTAATATAGGGACATTTAATGGAGTACTAACAAATTTAGAATTTTTGATTAAGAAATTCAAATAAGTATTATATTGTATATATTTTGAACCATTGCTCATTTGTCATCACATATTCTTATGTCATTCAGTACATCATTTTTATGGTTTTACATAATGTATACTTAATAATAATTTATAAAAAATGTATATTTAATTTATTATTATTATTTTATGAGTTATCATTTAATATTGAATATTTATATATAAGTGATGAATTTATAAGTCTTATAGTGTATTTCTTTATGTATTTTTCTAGTGTAATGTATGGTGTATTGCTTACATTATTTATTACTATTGTCTATGAACACAATTTATCAATTAGGTATTATTAGAAAGTTTGTTATAAGGTAGTACAAAGTATTTCTAAGTATATTCTATTGAAAACTTTTACATATTTTTTAAATCTAAGCAATGTATTTTTAAATCTATGCTACGTATTTATAGTTGGTAGGAGTGCAAAACAAGTGGAAATACCTATTATCGTATTATTAGTAGTTAAAAATCAGTTGTATTTTATATCTTATATAGGTGTGTAATATACCTTTAAGATGTGTATATATATATACAGGTGCCTATCAGAAGCTCAAGTTTTCATAAGCTCAAAATTCATACTATCAAGACGATATGATTACGTTTCTGAAAACTCAAAGCTTTTGAATGGAGATCATGGTATGGTGCGGATCAGGGAATTTACCATTTTCCTCACTGTAGTGCAATCTCAGAGTCGGTATATGTAATATGCAGGGGGTGTGGGGGTGCAGTGGAGCTTGCTTCTGCAAAAACATTGAAAATAGATTTCTGTTGTTTTTTTGAAGTTCAAGTTTTTCAAAATTCAGTCATATAGTCTCGACGATATGAATTTCAAGTTTCTGAAAACTCTAGCTTCTGACATGGACCCATATATAGATATATATGTATTGTCACATCACCACAGTCCCCAGTACACCATACAACCCCCTTGATACTGACCCTTCTCAATATTAACTCCCCAGGTACTCACTTTTCACAGAAAAGCACTTTTTACTTTCATACTCTCCATCTCTCACACTCACACATTTCCCTTTGAAAGACACATTATTGCACCCCCTTCTGCTCCTCTATAAACGATGATAACTGTGCCTTACACTCTCTGCGTTCTTACTTGGGTTGCCTATGTCTGATGCACAGTTTGGCCAGTCAGTGCATGCGTAAGCACAGTTTACTGTTGGTTTTGCATGCATAATGTTTCCCACAGTGTACGCGCTTAACTTTTGTATACTATATTCTACAGCTATGTGGAGGTCACTGCCTCTTTGCCAGTGCCATGGCATACAGTCCCTGCCTCCATCTGGAATGACCATCATCTGCAGCTGGCTGCTCCACTGACTCTTGTCTGATTCAACCTCCACTCCCTGGTGTGCTGAGACTTGTTGCCTCAGCAAATGCCCACCCTGTTGTAACTGCTTCCTAAATATAAAATTGCGTAACATTGCAAACAAAGATGGCAGAGCCATACCTTTCAACTGTCCGGACTTTTGCAGAATGTCCAGATTTTTGCCTCATATTTTGGACTACTCCATATAAAATAAGTGGTTTTCCAGCAAATCATAGAGGACTGAAGTCACTAAATAATGACAGACATTTGAATTTCAGACTTCATATCCTCAACAAAATGTATACTGATGCAAAAGCTGTTTTTGTATGAAACTTATAAGTTTGTAAGAGCTATATTTAAAATCTGTCCCTGATTTTGGGCCTTTGTCCTTCCATTATTTTTGGCCTTGCCCAGATGTCTAGCACCAAGACATTGAGGGATGTGGGTAGGGCGATACTGCAGGACACTACCAGGTGAATGCTAATAGTGAAAGTGTACCTTCAGCGGCCCAAACACTTGCTCAGAAATGTGTACTGTTTACAATTGTGCAACGGTTGTACCCATTTTGTGATTTTGTGGATTTCTCATAGGTGCCATGATCTAGGGTTCTAGAGCTTACCTAACATCATCAATAGCATGGCCCTGTGGGAAGTCACCACTTGCAAACCACTGGTACAGCTCATTACTGTACTATATATGGCAGTCAAGATAAATGCCTGGTTTGCCTGCATGCATATTGTAGATGATATCCTGCACATTATAACTTCATGAAGTTAAATCCTTGCAGTTCATGTGCCTCCTTCCAGGTCATCAGGTGAGGCCTTTAATTTCAATGTGGATGCAGTCTATGCCCCTTTGTACTTCAGGGAAATGGGCTATATCATAGAAATCCAACATGGTGTTAGATCTCTCCTCTGGGGTACGTGGCAACCACAAATGCTCTCCCACATGTGGAAGCATAGCATCAGGAAACTGATGGAGTATTCTGAAGGCAGATGCCTGAAATACCCCCAGTGTGCTCCTAGTAGGTCAGTGAAAGGTCACTGTAGCTAATATCTGTAAAGCCTCACGTGTCTTAGTATTCACTAGTATTGGTACTCCATAGGTACTCCAGAACTCCTACTGGGCTGCAGATGAGACCAATACATGTCTACACTTTCAACAATGATGTCCCTATGAAAATAGTACCAGTCCACAATGTTGGTATTCTGGAGTCCTTGAAATGTTAGGTAAGATCAAATAACCCGGTGCCTCTGGAGGTGATGTCTCATACCACTGTGCATGGCAGATACACATTTACTAAAGCTCTATCGACCCCTAACATTACTTAACAATCTATAGTCTAAACATAAGCATTTGACTGGGTTGAAATAGACAAGTGATGCTGCTCCATTGCACAACATTTATTTTTTTCTGGATCACTAAATCAGTTTTTTGTCTCATCATACACAGTTGCTCATATACAGTTATTAGTATATACTGACTGACAGAGCTTCTTGGGCTGCCCACATCATGGAACATGGTTTTCTGAATTTGACACAATCTATACAAGCCCTATTTCAGTGTTTGTTATGCTAAAGATAAAGAAAAAAGTACACACAATGTATGCACTAAAATAAACAATAACCCCACAAAATAAGTACTTCCAACCAAGTTCAGCACTTAGAAAATTAATCTGACTTTAGAATTAAATATTAATGATAAACAAAATAGAACCAAACCTGAAAATTAAAAACAAGTGAACAATAAAATGAAACAGGACCACACCTATCAAATGGAAAATGGCATGACTATCGATATGAATCTAGTCATGTATAATTTAAATAAGATTAAACTCCATAAAACACGACCAAAGAATAAAATGAACAAATCCTGGCATAATGCTGGCCATATTACTGAAACAATACCACAAATTCACCTGATATCGTAAAAAGAAAATGAAGGCATTAAAAATCATGTCCAGACCTCAAACTGTACTTCTTCCACAGTTTACACAGATAACCTAATCAATTTATGTTAGTGGAAAACATTAATTCACATTAAAAAAAACATAATATAAAAATAAATGGTGCATGAGCTGGAGAGACATGAAAAGTTTTTTTTTTTTAACCAAAGAAAAGGGAACTCACTTTATCTACCCATTATGTTACCCATTCCCTAATCTTACAGTACAACCAGTACATGATATCTCAACTACAACACCCATAATGCATGGGGATAGGTTCATAAGTTCATAGGTAGGTAGTAGGCTATCGACCCAAGGGCTACGTAAGCTTAGCCAACAAGGTTCCCTGGAACCTTAGAACATGGACAGTATGACATCAGGATGAATAGGGGACCGGAACAAGATATGCCTGATAGTGCAGACTTTCCGGAACTTAGGAGGTTTTTACAGATTGAGACAGAAATCCCTGGTCCAATATTTTCAGAGGGGTCCCCCAAATGGCAGGAGATAATAGAAAAAATAGGCAGTGAAGGGGGACAGGAGGAGGTAGAAAGTATTGTAGTGGAAGGATCATGCCATTTATCTAATGACTTTAGTATTTGCAATTACAGCGGAGTAGAGGTCATTAGCAAACATTTTGAGGTATTTTCAAAAGGCTTCAAATTCATTCCTAAAAGTAAGGGATGTATTGCAAACACACTTATTGATCTGCAATTATTCCTGAGGAAGAAGAATTTAGAAATTTTATTCCAGGGACATGAAAGCAGGAATACTAATATAGAAGTTAAGAAAGTTAGTAACATAAATCCCCCTTGCACCCACAGTTGAGAAATTTTGAGGTGCAAGTAGAAAGGGAGATTCGAAACAGTATTTCCACGAGGAAGAGTTGTAAGTACAACCTCAACAAGAAAGAATTTGATATCATCAAATCCTTCAGGGAAAATCGACATGTCAGGGTTATACAGCCTGACAAGGGGGAGGGGTGGTTTTCATGGACAGTATCCTGTATACCAGCAAGATGCTAGATATGCTAAATGATACGTCCAAATGGGTTCCTATCAAATGATAGAAAACTCATTTGATGGAAAATCATTTTGCAGAAACCAAAACATAGACAGCTCAATACACTGAAAACTCATTTGACTGAAACTCAAAACACTGAAAATGCTATATGCCCTTTTCCCCATGGTAGTGTGATCCTGGAGTTAGTATATATAGTTAGGGAAGTGTGGGGGGCACAGCCCCCCACAATAGAGGGTCTGGGGGCATAGCCCCCCACATACTTCATACATTTTAAACCCTACACATGGATACTTATAACTACAATGAATAACTGTTTGGAGAAAACAATATTTACATAAACTATGTGGGGAGCTATGCTCCCAACACCCCCCATTGTGGGGGGCTGTGCCCCCACACACCCCTAACTATATATACTAACTCCAGGATCGCACTACCATGGGGAAAAGGGCATATAGCATTTTCAGTGTTTTGAGTTTCACTCAAATGAGTTTTCAGTGTTTTGAACTTTCTATCTTATGGTGTCAGTGAAATGAGTTTCTATCAAATGAGCTTTCTATCATTTAATAGGGAACTGTCGAGATATATTAGAGTTTCCAGGAATGAAATAAATTTGGCATATTGCAAAACTGATTTTGCTTTGAACGACATGCTAGAAGATGATCTCATCAGTCAGGACACTTTTAAGTATCTTTGTATGGAGAAGCCTAGAATACCTTCCATCTTTGGGATCCCCGATGT